>NW_009593768.1:0-11337 GCF_000690535.1 Cariama cristata
GCTGATGTGCGGTCTGTGGGAGTGTGGAGCCGGTACCGAGGTGTTCTGGCTTTGGGCTGGTGCCGAGGCCGGTGCCTGAGAGGAGGTGGAGGGAGAAGGTCAGAGAGTCCTCTCCTTTAAACGTTTCCTTTGCAGCAGTTTGTCATAGCTAAAATAGAATAGTTTTGATTACGAGAGTGTTGCTTCAAAATCTGTCAGCCCTTATGGTAACTTTGGGATCGGGAGGAACGTATTCTTGAACATCTTCATCAGTATGGGGTTGGGTGTCTTTCGGGTGATGTCTCTTGCTTTTAATTTTTCCATATTGTTGACAAAATGCTTTCTGATGTTCTGCAGTCCTTTCCTACATAGCTAGGAGGCTGGATGTCTGAGATCTCTATCAAAGCTTAGGTCTGCTCCCTTGTCTGTTTTCCCATGCCCCATGCTGACATGCAGGAAGCAGGAGGAAAAAAAAAAAAGCTGTTGTAATTCTTGTTAATGGTGCTAAACTTCTGCCACTTTAAAAAGATGTATGTTGGTAGATATTCATTGAGAGGAAAGAGGACGGTTGCTTGAATCCAGAGTGATTAGGAACATGATCTACGTTTTCAGATACTCATGATGGTAACATATAAAAAAAAAACATTGGGCTTTTCACACCAGAAAGTAGGTGGTAAAGCCATTAATCAGTTTGTTTTTTCAGATGGGAAAAAGGTTCTTCCAGGATGTTAATCTGTCTCTACTAGTTTAGGCATAATTATGATATTAATATTCAGCATCTCCTTTGGCTGGGTCTGCAACACCTGCTTTTTGGTAACCTCTGTTGGAATAACAGATGGAGATTCCTTCCTCCTAGGAGTTTTACTTGGCTCTTAGAGCTCTTGCCACCTTTCTAGGTATCAGGGTGTCTCTTTCTGGTTCCCAGTGACCCTCTGAGTTGTTCCTTGCTGCTTAGATATCCTTTACCAAGTTTTTACATGACATGGTCCCTCTGTGAACTTGATCCCCTCTTCTTTGTTGATGATCTCTGTTTCATTTCAGGGAAGCTGTTCCCATGGCGTGTGGGGAATGCAACGCTTCAGCACCCGCTCAGGATCCAGCACGCAGGAACATCATCCACTTCCAGCACAGAGAACTGAAGTGCAGATAGCAGAACCCAGCTGCAGGGTAAGGGCTACAGGCCAGCTCTTCAGTGGTAAAGCCAAAAAAATAACCAGGATACTACTTAAACATATTTGCAAAGCACAGGGCAGTGATGAGATGACCGATAAGGAGCAAGGAGGAAAGGTGGTTGATCAGAGGGTGATATGGGGAGAGTGGTGATATGCTAATTAAATTCTGTAAGCTCTTAGTCAACTTGAAGATGGAAAAAAAGAGTACAGGAACTGAGCATTGTCCAAAGTAGAACATAACTGTTGTATGTTCGCCTGTAACTCCTGGCCACATAAAGCCTGACTTCTCAATGCACTAAACCATAAATACTTGAAGGCTGTCCAGTAAGTGGTTTGACTGCTGCCTAAAAGGAATGCAGCTGAGAAGTAGCAAGAACTGATGAGTTTGGTAGGCACTCTTCCATTTCCTGCAGGGTGATGTTTGTGTGGCTGCATAGGCATCTCCTAGGCAATTTTTCCATAGTGAACTCTTGGGAGTGCACTGGCTAGTCACCCACGTGGGTGTCAGTTAGGCAATGGCAGAAACTAGTTGCAAGAAACTCCCTGCTTCCATAGTTCTTCACTGGGATAGTGATAGGTATTGCGGAATTCTGTGCTTACCTTCAAGATGAGAAGTGCTGTCCAGGTTGGCAGTGTTCTGAGCAGAGAGATGTGCAGTATGTTGCTTCCAGCATACAAATATCCGTAAGACTTGTCTGGTGTTCTGGCAGTTTGCTGATATGTTTTTCATACAGATACTCTCGTGGTATTTGGAAACCCTAACTTTATTCATGTAGGTCAAAGACGAAGTGTGTAAATATTTCCTTAAAGTATGCCAGAAGCCATGTGTTAAAAGCTATCATTTCCGTGTTTGAAATGTGGAGTGCCTGAAGCCTTCCAGTGATGACTTACTGAATGCTTAGAGTTGATTACATTCTAGTAAATGCTGCAGGCATTCAGAAAGACGGTCTGTGGTTTGGGTTTCTCTGATACTATTTTTTTTTTTTTAAATAAGCAGTGGAGGTCAAATGTATATGTAGTTGTGTTATTGCTGTGTGATTGGAGCAGGCTTGTTAGAGGCCTTCATGTAATTCTTCCACATTCTGAATAAGGATTTTTTTCAGTCGAGTACTTAAAAAGGAAGCAAAACTCACTTCTGGTGTTAAATTGAGCCTAACTGGTGTCCAGGGAAATGGAGGTGCAATGTCAAGTTAGTGGTGGTGGAGCACAGAGGAGGAGAAGCGCTTAGGAGTTTTGTGTGGGGCTTCTTAGTATGAGAGGGGGTGGGATGCACAGCTATTGTTTTGGTAATGATTAAAAACTAATGTATTCAGCTGCAGTGTGGTGAGCCTCCTTTGTGCATTTTTCCAAGTGTTTTAAAAAATAACCTCGGTTTAGAATATACACACTAATACTGAACAGGCATTTAAGAGTCTACATGCTTTGAAGAGCATATCCTGAATACTTCCAAGCAGATTTTTCCTTAAACTGTTGATGTGGTGCATGTATTTTGTACTGCAACTTGAAATCCAATTCATATAGCTGGATTATACACGCCCCTCCTGCTGCTATGAAACTGCCTTTGAAACTAAAAGCTATTCAGTCATGACCTCCCTGCTGAAATAATAGTGCTTCCTTCTCCTTGTGTACTAAGCCTTGTTAACATTTGCTATAAAATTACCTTAGCAATTCACAAAGCTCCTCTTGTGACAAATTTGCAAGGTGCTTCTCTAGCTACAGCCTACCATTGTGCACAGTAAAGGTGTGTACTGAACTATTTAACAGGTTCTCCTTTAGAGTTTTGGTTTTATCAGATCTTGGTGATGAAAGGTTAGATGGCCTGTCCCTTGTTAATTGACTAATGCATTCAGAAGATGTTCTGAGCTGGAAGTCATAGTCACTGTTTTGGAGCTCATGGTCCTGAAGGCAAGGCTTATAGGGTATGGTGAATAGGTGAATATGTCCTTACTCCTTTTCTTTCCTCAGGCTGAGGCTAAACATTATTGTGCTGATAGCTGATGTCTTATTTATCTTGCTTTGCTCTCACCTGCATCTTTCATCTTAGCTGGCTCATCTCTTTCAGCTTGAAAGCAGCTGTGGCAACACCCATGGATTTGTGCATGTTGTGACGGTCTGTCAACAATCAATTAAGATTATCCTTGCTTAAAAGTTTTCACTCACTTTGAATCTAGTGTCTTGATTTCTTAATCTGTTAGATATGTCAAAGCTCTATCCTGTCCACCATTTCTATCTTTAGCTGAAAACAGTTGGTTACCTTTTCTTGTATGACTCTTCTCAATGCTGGAATTAAATGCTGAAGAGCTGCCTTCTGCAGCTGATGAGGTGCTTGAAGCTGTTCTGCTTGTTACAAGTTAGTGCTGTTGCTGTCTGTTTATCTCAAGTAGTAACTAACAGAATTAATTCAATCACTTGCATTAGTCAGTACAAGGGAGTGTTTCATAATGTTCTATTGGAATAAGGCAGTCAGACTTTTCCAAGAAAAGCTCCAATGCCCTGTCCTTGAAGCATCTTTTTTTACAGCAAAGATAGAATTAATTTTGGATAGGAAGCCTGTGACCATGTATATTCATAATTTATAAGCTGACACAGACATTTTTCTCTGGTTTGCATCACCGTTGCAAGTCATCTGATAGCACTTAAACTTACGTAGCTGTATGACACTGGCATACAGTACCTGCTGCAAGTGTCAGTGATGCTGGTAACTTCAGACTGTGTTCAATTCTGTGCAGCTGGGGCAAGATGCTGTCAGAAGTCAGAAAATGTGGCAGGCCAAGCCAGATCTCCAGCATGGATTGTTCTGATAGTGCGGATGTTCTTCCCTGTACTTGTTAGGACGGGCTTACTTGTGTGACAAACAGGAGCTGTTGCACTAGACTGTTAAGAAAAGAATGTCAGTTGTGCATCTGACAGGAAGAATCAACTAAGGGGTAGCTGTAAAGATGATAAAGTGCTATCCATAGTGTTGGTGGATTATTCTTTTTCATGAGCTTCAGTAAAGATGATGTGACCCAGTCATTTCACTTCATCCTGCTCTATCTTGTGGCTTGGGTGGGGCTGAATGTTGCATACAGCTGCTGGCTGGTTGTGTGAAAACCAACTTACCTTGCTCTCAGCATTGAGTTCACTGGCCGTTCCAATAAGTGGAGAGTGTAGGTTCTGGCAGCTGCTGTTCCACTACTCTATCTGCTAGTCTAAATGATAAATGACCCTTTGAACTTCACATGTTCACTTCTCTATCTCAGAAGACATTTTGTCCCACAGGAGGGATTTATTTTTTTAGCGCAGAAAGGGCCTGATAACAGTTTATTGGTCAGGGCTTTGGCATCTGGCTTCACTGCTGCTTATTTCTAAACAGCAAAGGACAAAATCACTTGAGTTGTTCCATCTGACGTCTCGGACTTTTCCAGTTGATCACGTGCTGTCCTTGTGCTTGGAAGGTTTTATGAGGGGTGCCTGAAAGCAGCTCTGTTTCAGCCTCTTTTTTTTTTTTTCTTTTAATTCTGGGCCTAATAAACATGGAGGAGGAGACACGTAAATTCCCAGTCCCATTTCTGACCAGTAAAGCTCTTACATTTCCTGGTTTTTGAACAAAGAGCTCTGTGTCATGCCCTTCTTTAGGATTTCAGGTGGCAGCATGCTGGGGAGGGAAGCTGTGCTCTGTTGAAACCTTATTGTAACATGTTGTAGCTTGTTGATAATCAGGGCTATAGTCTTAACAGCATCAAGGTTTTTCTTTCACTCATCTACCTCTGATGCTGTCAGCACATGAACTCCCTCTTTCTCTGGGCTTCTGAGAGGTAAGAAATGCTGTCAACAGCGCTTGACTTCTGCTTTGCAGTTCACAATCTTGAAAAGAAATCCGCTGAGAATTAAGAATATGTAGAGTGGAAACTGAAGAGTTGCAAGATCCAACATACAATGCATCCATGTCTGCTTATCTAAAACTGTATTATGAGACTACCTCACTCGAAAGCTGCTTGCCCCTAAAGGTGAGGAGGGCTTCTCTGATTTCAAGGAGGTCCTGAAAGTAAGGGGTGGAAACTTAAATTCTTGTGTGTGTCATCATCTTGTGTGTAGTCCTATTTTGACAGTAAGCTCCATTAGTAACAGAATGGCCAACAGAAAGGAGGAAAGAGGAGACTGGATAAAGTATTCAGCAAATGATGAGTCAAGCTGGCAAACTAGCCAGTGAAACAGAACAGTGATGTTGTTTCTGTTCAGCTGGACATGCTGGCCAGTAGCAGCAGGCAGGAATTTCAAGCAGTGCTCAGCCAGGTGTCTGTCAACAATAAGTCAGTTTTCACTTACTTAGGTTGGATGGTTTTGGATAGAGGAATTGTCCAAATTGGAGGATGTTTACTCCTGCAGCAGTTGCTGTGTTAATACCTTGAACTTGTTAAATATCACAGGGGTCCTGGGGTTTGTGGAAAGCATTCATGCTGTCAGCTCTGTCAGCCTTTATCTAGTAAGGTACACGCTGTTTTATGATGTCTCTGTCAGCCAGATATGTTTAATCTTGTTTCTGAGTGGTTTTACTATTTAGGTGTGGTGTGCTCAGAATGTCCCTGTTCTTCTAATGTGAATGATCATCTTTCTCCTCCAGGTGTGTCTAGTAAAACATAGGATTAGTACTTGGTGATGCTTATGGTTGGCTGAAGTCTGGGTAGGTTTGGCAGGCTGGTTATGTAAGTCTGAAACTGCTGTTTCTTCTGTTGTATCAGCCTGTTCAGCATTAATGGTGAGGCTGTGCTGCACATGGTAGGTGGGTACCCAGCAGGCTGAGGCAGAGATGATTGTCTGGCAAAAGGAGTCCACGGTGCGATGAAAACTTGGATTCAGGTGAATCTGCAGACAGTGAAGAGGTATGTAGTATCTAAACATGGAATGTGCAAAGATTTCAGGAGTATTTATTTAGGCTGGATTGATCCTGCTGTATGATAATGAGGCTTTAGCATATGGATCTTTTCCTGTACAATCTCAGATGTTGCCACTAGAAACTGCTGGGGTTGTTCTATATTGGATATGAATTGTAGTGCTCAAAGTAGCGCTGCTCTGGTGTAGCTGAAACCCTCAAAGGTAAAGTAATTTGTTGGGGTGCAGGGGTGAGGGATTGCTTGGGGACTGTGTGGTAGCTAGGAAAGCACTGTGGAATGCAAAAGCTGAAACACCTCCAAGGCAGACACTCGTAAGACACTTTTTTTTTTTTTTTCCCCTCCCCTCAGAGTGCAATACCTAAAGCCTGCCTATTACACCCTTGGAAAACTTACTTCTTATGCTTCTGATAAGTTGACAGGAGTTTAGGCAGAGATGT
This sequence comes from Cariama cristata, assembly GCF_000690535.1. Taxonomy (NCBI): domain Eukaryota; kingdom Metazoa; phylum Chordata; class Aves; order Cariamiformes; family Cariamidae; genus Cariama; species Cariama cristata. The sequence continues at coordinate 6,463 of NW_009593768.1, forward strand.
TCTAACCTATCAGCTTATGCAAGTTTAGTGGAAACAGCTTGCCTTTAAACTTGAATAAAGCACTCTTTCAAAATCTCAGTATTGATGCCTTCCATGCGGCAAAGTTAACTATACTGTAAGCAAATCACCTGTTTCTGAGCTCCAACTGGAAAGTTCTGCAACTTGAGGTATGTATGACGGAGCTTGGATCCTTCTTCACCAAGACTGCTCTGACACAGTACTTTCTTTCCAGTTATGACTGTTTCTGTCTATAAACTTCTTCACTCAGTTCATGTGTTCTGTGCTTAGTCTTCAGTGAGGCTACATGACAGAAGTGACTGGGCAAATGAAGCTTCTTCACAGTAAATGCTTTCTTGCTAGTAAAGCATGCTGGAGTTCAACTCCTGAAAAGAGCAGAAGCTTGAAATCCCTGCAGTCTGCCTCCTGGTCCTGTGGAGCTTGGTCTGGTCTTGGTTGCAAGGGAGATAACTTTACTTTTGGCCAGCTGTCTTCATGCAAGGGTTATTCCTAGTCTTATGCCAGAATAATATTCTCCATGTCAGTCATTCAGTTCTGATGCCTGTGTACTTGTTGGGAGAGTCTGTGTTCCAACTACCTGCTTGGTTTCTATATAGTGGTTGGAATTACAGTCCTTGTGGGAAGAATCCTACTGTGCAGGGGACCTTCAAGTGACAGAGGTGGCCCCTGAGAATCTGACTTCTCAGAGTTAGTCTGCTGTTGTCATCGACCCCAGCAGCAAAACTGCTTGCTGTAATCCAGAAGGGAGAGTGTTGCAGCAAGAATCTCATGCTAAAATGATTCCAAAACAGAGTCCACAAAATAAAGATGACATTTGCATCTTGATGCAGAACTGTCATTCAGGAACTAGAAATGGATTGCATGCATGGGAAATGTGGGTGAAGAGGGATGCAACTTTTCCACCTGCTTTCTCAAGTTTTTGGTGGGCAATTTTCCCTTTTACTGCAGATACTGGGAGTAAGATTAGATAAGACATGGTAAATTCCAGATTCTGTAAGCGTGGCCACTAGTTTTATTGTTCTTCTGCAATTTAAACAGGGTCTCTACTGCTGCCAGGAGGAGTGGGGACTTGCTGTGAATGTCCTTGTCTTCCTCCAGTGACTCTGTCATTGTTACTGGAAGGCAGGAGACTTCCTGTTCCACCCTACCAGGGTTTAATTGCTGACACTGAGCTGTAACAGAGTATCATGGAACACTCTGATATTTATTTTTTAACTGTCTTATAGGTGCACAATGTAAAGGCAGATTTCCTACCCAGTGTAACTGGTAAATAGAATTAGGGAGCATGCTGTGCTAATGTCTTGTTGGTTTCCTTCCTAGCTGTCTCGAAATACAAATCAAAGTGAGCACAAGGTTAATTTCTTGTGAGAAAAAATTAGGCATTTCCTGGATTGAGCAAAACTAGCAGCCCAGCACTACAACTTAAGTCTACAAATGCCATGAGTCCCCAGTTCCTGAAAAGAGATCTTCCATATTTCGTAAGCCTACTAGGGGTAACTGTGAAGGGCCTGACAATTCCTGCAAAAGTTTCCCTACCAACCATGAAGCACGGGAGGGAGGGAGGAAGGATCTTTGGGGAGAAGTGATATCTAGGCAAGAGAAGGAAAGAGAAAAATAAATATATGTTTCTTTCCTCGGTGGGGGGTAGGAGGAGTAAAGAGTTGTTTAAATAGGGAGCAGTTCTTTTATGAACAGTATCAGTGTTTTCACTGCATGTTCCTGAAAAGAAAAGAGGAATAGGGTATTACAGGGCATTTATGAAGAGCAATGAATGGTACAGCAGCATTTGTTATCTCTTTAGATGTAGTTTAGAAGGAGTCACTACAAAAGCTTTCCATCACATCCGGCAAGAGTGTTTAAGGAAGATGTGTACTTGCTGGGAGACTGCCATTAGACTCTCGTGGGGTGTAGTGACACCTCTGGCTCTCAGAGCCCCCTGGGGTTATGAGTCTGGTAGAACTGAAGCTCTGCTCACCTGCAAGCATGGTTGGATTTCAGAAGCTAAGCCACGTCAGGGTTGACTGTTCCAGCAGATAGCTGCAGTAGCTTTTGACGTTTCCCTTTTGCAAAGCTTTCCAGGCTTTCTCTTATTTGGACTGTAGAAGTGCAGGACTCTACTCCCTCAGCCTGATGATGGTGGGAGGGATGCAGAGGGTGACAGAGAAGGCATGTGTGTTCTTGTCTTGTTTGTTTTTCCTTGTGTTCTGGCAGTATGTCAGTGGTCCTGCCCTGGCTCTCAAACTTTTCAGTAGCTGAGCTTCCTGGTTTCTCTATGAATTGTCTTGCTTTCCTAGCCTGGTGTAGTAGAGAGCCTAACAAAAAAAAAACAAACCAAAAAAGCACACACAGAAAGAAATCAGGTACATATCCTGTTTTGGTGCTCCTGAAGAGGGAGGGAATAGGTGGGTAGGGGACCTGGGATAGGATAAGGCTTCTGACAGTAGTGATTAAAGGCCTCTGTCAGAGCTATAGATTCTCCTACAGAAAATACAGATATGAAATGGGTTTTAACTTTGAATTTTCTTGTGTACATAGACAAACTGAGGAGACGTACATCAGCAGGGACTGTGATGCAGGGGCTGTTTAACTGCTGGCTGCATTCGAGGTGTTCTGCAGTGCAGGGGGTGTAAAGAAAACTTCTGTACCCTGTTTTATACTGAAATTAGTATTTCTGTAGTATGTACAGTCAGCTTTTCTCAAATGTGTCTTGCAAATGGACTCACTTCTTCCTGAGGTGGGAGTATTCAGAGAAGGAAACTGAGGCATGGCTGAAATGCCTTGCCTAGGGCCTTGCAGCAAGCTACCGACAGGACTGGGAGGGGGGCTCTGAACACCTTGTCACTCCTCTCATTCTAGCTGCTCGGGTACTGTTCAGAAACCATTCAGTTTTGCCTGTTCTTCCCTCTCCCTGTAAACGTGTAATCCTCTTACCCTAATCTGCTCGATGCAGTCCATTTTGCAGAGGCACGCCAGCCACTTCACTAGTGCTCTGCAGGCTAATGAGAGAGTAGTTTCTTCTGACAGTGCTGTATATGGCTATTTTCGTCCTTGTTTCTGCATCCTGTGCTAGGGTTGCATGAATTTATTGATTGATAATAGATTTGCTGTTCTGCCTTGTTTTACTGCATTTCTAGAACAGATATTGCCATTTTACCTCTCAAAATTCCTCGCTCCAAAAAGAAAAAATTTTGCATGTAGAATTACCTCCATCTGTGTTTTGTGATGGACTAATGTATTGGAACGGGATGGGCAGAAGGGCAAACACTTCAGGGATGGCTGTCATCTTTCGGTCTACCACCTCTAGTGGCTTGTGGCCTTCCCAAGTAGCACTAAGTGAAAGCTGGCATTTTACTGTTTATTGTTGTAAGCAACAAACCAGGGAATAGAGTTCTGTATTTAGTGTCTCTAGGGAATGTGGTGCTTTTTGAGTTCATATTAGGAAGGACTTCCTTAGCAGTTCTGTGCTGGAAGTTCATTTTAAATACAAACTTGAATTCTACTGAAGCAGGTGGTGTGGCTTGTCAAAGAAAGCTTTCTCCAAGCCAGTGGTATACAGAAACCTGCTGTCCACCCTGCAGTCCCTCAGGACTTGTTGGGACTGTCTGTACAAATACTACTTATGGGTTGAAGAAATATGATTGAATTTTTGCTCTTCCTCCTTTACAATTTGAACTTGTATGAGTTTCAAAACAACTGAAAGATTAGTGCTTGTCCTGCTGCTGAACTTTGCTAGCAAGTATGATGTGCTATTACTGCTTTTTCATCATCGTTAGAACAAATTACAATGACTTCATGTTCTTTGTGTTGCCTGTCAGATAGGGGAATTTTGTGAGCTGTTACCCATGGATCAGTCAGGCTTCCGGGCTTTCTATGGCTTGTTGAAGAATGTTCTCGAAGTTTTATCTGGAAGTCTGAAGGACAGAACAAGCACTGCCATAAGGCCTCTGCTTCCCAGAACCTTTTGATTTCCTTTGACACTTGAATCCCAGCTGAGATGAACTCTAAGTGGGAGTGGTTGGTCAGGGAAGTGAATTCTTCTTTTAAGTATGTCTCTCCCTTCCTCTGCTTCTGAAGTAAATAAGGCAAAGAGCAGCTGTTAAAGGATTTCAGCACTGAATCTATCAGAGGGCAAGTAATTAATCTTTCCTTGGAGAATTAATGCAAAAGGGGGAAGCCAAAACTACTTACATGGAAGGAAAAGTCATTATGTCAGGCAACTTTGATAAAGCAAGCTGGAAAAGAGAACAATGTGATGTTGAGTTGCATCAGTGAAGTGGTTCTAGGAAATACAACTGTATTGTCTGTAAATCCTCTTCCCTGCCCCTGCAGTATGAGAACTACACTAATGCAGAATTACTATTTTCTAGCTCTGTAAAAACAGTAACAAACTAATGATGACTATGTTCTGTGTGTAGATTTTTATCACTTCTAACAGTGCTGGCAAACTGCTTCATCCCTGAGATGAAATCCCTAGATAAAACAGTAAACTTCCAAATATTGGTCTGGCTGAGGTAGTTTAAGTCCATTCTGTGAGTTTTCTTTAAGTGTGAATGTCTTGCCCTACAGATTGCTCATGGTAAATACCAGTTCTGATGTTTTGTGACAATTCATCTGTCAGGGAAGACAGCAACAAACTAACTTCACAGCCTCAGCTGTAGTAAATTAGTCACAGGAAGCCTAATTCGTTTGTCTCCAAGTGACTTGAGATTGGGTCTTGGCTAATTCCAGACTTGCTGTGCCAGCACTTAACATGGAGTTTTGTGATGCCCTCTTGAAAAGCAGAACAAAACAGTTTAAGCTAGTAATGCCTGCTTCTGGTTTCCTTTCAGGTGAATCATGATTCCAGTCACTGAATTG
>NW_009593769.1:0-901 GCF_000690535.1 Cariama cristata
AGCCCTGTTTTAGCCAAACCAGGACATCGGTTCTGTACTGATGGTAGAGCACTAGGCCACACTCTTGGTATTCAGTCCATGCAGTATGATGTCACGCCCTTGCAAAATCATGCTATTGCAGGGGACTGAAATGAGTATAGCAGAGGGGTCGATGCTCTCTCTTAGACATAACCATTTCCACGTGGCCAGAAAGGTATCCACACTTGAAATAGACTTGCTGGCTGGAGTTTACTGGTCTTGAAATAGCTGCTTTTACATTAAGCAAAACGTTGTTCATTCTATTTTGATAAAATGATAATCACTGGCATCTATGCTATTTGGGTTTTGGTTTTTTGTTTATTTGTTTTTTGTGGTATGGTATTCCCCCCACCCCCCAACCCAAAACCTCAAGCTAATTTTACATAATTTTAGGGGACCCTGAATTTTAGGAAGGCCAACTACCAGCTTTTCAAGGAGTCAGTTAACAGGACCCCCTGAGAAACTGCCCTCAGTGACAAGGGAGCAGAACAGAGCTGGCAGATTTTCAAGGAAATCTTCTATAGAGCACAGGAGCTTGCGATCCCCAGGAGAAAGAAATCGGGTAAGCAAGGCAAGAGGACAGCATGGCTGAGTCGAGACCTGCTGGTCAAACTAAAGGCCAAGAACGAAATGCACAGGCAGTGGAGACAGGGACAGGTATCCTGGGAGGAGTATAGAGACGCTGCCCGGTTGTGCAGAGATGAGGTCAGGAAGGCCAAGGCGCAGCTAGAGCTGAACTTGGCAAGGGATGTAAAGAATAACAAAAAGGGCTTCTATACGTATGTCAAACAGAAGAGGAAAGTCAAAGAAAATGTACCCTCTTTCATGAGCAGGGCAGGGGAGCCGGTAGTAAAGGATGAGGAAAAAGCTGAAGTGCTCAGCA
>NW_009593770.1:0-1993 GCF_000690535.1 Cariama cristata
CCCCGCCCCGAGTGGAGGCGTCCGGGCTGCGGGGTGGTGCCGTCCCCATAGCGACCAGCAGGGCCGGGCCGGGCGCGGAGCGGCCTACGCGGGGCTGCTACAGCCCTCGAGCCGCCAAGTGACATTCACCATTTGTTCACAAGCACAGACGCAGAAAAAGTGTGAATCCACCCTCAGATGCAGCAATAGGAGTTATTCCGAGGCAGTACGACTGATGGTGTCAGGGGCTGGGTTGCGACCGTTACGCCATGCTCCCGACCCCTGGTAATGTGGTTAGCATAACTAACGCCATTTTATAAGGCAAGCAGCCACCCGCTGGGATGGAGCAGGTCACGTATTCGCTTCCTTTCCCCTCATTACCAGGCTCTGTAGGTCCTGTGCACCAAGTAGACAAACCAGACAATTATTCTTCCCCTCTCCAGCAGCCTCAATATTCCTGGGCACCGAGCTGACTACTCCAGGTGTTGATGATCCTGCCACAGAACGGGGAAGCGTAACAGCACCCAGAGCACTGTCTGTAAAACCAAGCCGTTACAAGTCCTAACAGGGAACTTGGACCAGAACTGCTGCTGGACAGTGAGACCGGGACCCGCCCCACTGGCGAGAGATGACTCCACCGTCATCTGCTTCCATTCGTAGAAACAAATAAAAAGGCAAAATTAGCACTGGCAGCTGAGTCCTAGAGTTATAACTGACTGATGGTTCAAGGGCTGTTTCCCTTCATGATTATACTTAATTGAGACCTACCATTTAAGGGGTCAAATTCTTGAAAAACCTTTGGGTGTGTGTTTGAAAGAACATCCCCTGAATGAGCATTTAGAATCATAGAATCATAGAATCATTATGGTTGGAAGAGACCTCAAAGATCATTAAGTCTAACCATATACCTGATGCCACCCTGTCCACTAAACCATGTCTTGAAGTGCCACATCTAAACGTTTTTTGAACATCTCCAGGGACGATGACTCCACCACCTCCCTAGGGAGCCTGTTCCAATGCCTAACGACTCTAACAGTGAAGAAGTTCTTTCTAATGTCGAGCCTGAACCTCCCCTGGCACGACTTGAGACCATTTCCTCTCGTCCTGTCACTAATTACCAGGGAGAAGAGCCCAGTCCCCACCTCACTACAGCCTCCTTTCAGGTAGTTGTAGAGGGCGATCAGGTCTCCCCTCAGCCTCCTCTTCTCCAGACTAAACAACCCCAGCTCCCTCAGCTACTCGTCATAAGGCTTTTTCTCCAGGTCCTTCACCAGCCTTGTTGCCCTTCTTTGAACATGCTCCAGCAGCTCAATGTCCTTCTTATAGTGAGGGGCCCAAAACTGGACACAGTATTCAAGGTGCGGTCTCACCAGTGCAGAGTACAAAAAAATCATTATTTAAATCAATAAGAAAGAAAAAGAATAGCTTCAATGAGTAAGAAAGAAAGACAAATGTCATTTCAGTGGAGTACAGTTCAGGAAGGTCTGCAGAGGCATTTTTTTCCCCCACATCATTTTACCCTGTTTTAAGTTGCTTGCCCTGACTCTCAACACGGCCAGGGACCAATATCTCTTGCGAAAAGCTGGCTGTGAGGGAGGATGTCATGTTGCTTTTGGTGACGTGCCAGTTACAGGTCATTATCTAACAGCTGTGGGAGTGTAGCTGGCACCATTGAGCCCCATTCAGACATTACATAGAGAGGGTCAAGATTGCTCAAGGCCATGGGGTTCTGTCTTTTCGGAAGAGGCGGACAAACATGACCCCTGTTACAGAGCTCAGCAAGCCTCCCTGGGGACCTGTGAGCTGGGCCAGCCCAAACACAGCCTTGAGTAAGGGACGAGGCCCTAATAACTGCACTGTGACAACACCCGAGAGAGGGTTGGGTCACAGGGAGGGGTTTGGTGTCACTTATCTCAACCACTTCTGAAGCATGGTCAGTAGAAGGTTCCAGAAGCTGAGGAACTGGGGCGCATAAATAGAGGCACACCAGAGGGGAAACTCCCTTTCCTTCTCT
>NW_009593771.1:0-862 GCF_000690535.1 Cariama cristata
AAATTAAGAAATCATAGAAATTTTTAAAATAATAAAATAACAAATATATAAATATATATGTACGTATATCTATCTTTTCCAGATCCCTGAAAGTGATTCTTCTGATTCAGTACTGAAAGATGGCATTGGAGAAGTTCAAGGTATGAGGGACAAAAACATGTTGCCTAAAAACATGTTATCTAACACAAACAGAAAGAGTAGAGCAGTGCCTTCCTGAAATATGATGATTTGGAAAACCAGGTAGTAAAAAAAAAGGAAAAAAAATAATCTGTATTTTAATGTCTTTCCCCAGAAGTGCAGTATCTGTGTATGTATTACATAATACAAAGAAAAAACTGGAAGAAGACAAAACTATATTAAAAACATGTATATAGATACTCTTATTGTCAACTAAAAACCAACCTCAGCTATAATTATAGCGTATCAGAGAGTGCAGCTTGTAGAACTACAAAAGTAAAGAGTGTTGAAAATAAGGACTGGGTATTACACAAAGGTTAAAAGCAGAGCAATAATCATATAAAATTATTTTCTCTTTTTTCCTTTTTTTTGCCTTGCCTGACAACCAGAATGTACAGTAGAAACAGCATTTTTTTCTTTTAATCTTAATCATAAAACCTAACACAGTATTTTGGTATGCTTGGGCTCACAGTTTAGGAGACAAGCACACTATCACACACCAAAATTTACAGAGGGCATCTAGTGAGCAAGTTTCCAGCTGCTACTCCCTTCTAGCACAGCTTTGCTGGCCACCCTTGAACAAATCACTTGGCCAAGGCAGCATGTAACTCAGAGATACCTCTTTTTTGGTTTGTTTATTTCATACAATTATCTTTTTGAACTCTGAAAAGTAGCATCCTGCTGA
>NW_009593771.1:893-10203 GCF_000690535.1 Cariama cristata
TAAAACCTACAGCAGAGCTCAAAGTAAGGTTGCATGTCCTGAATTGCTTTGAAGATCTCAGCCTTATATTCTTCCAGCCTGATTCAGGTCTAATGTAAGTAAGAGTAACCCAGACTAATTTTATTACCTTTTACCAGGTCTACATTTGTCCTTATTGCAGTCTGCATTCTTCATCAATAATCACTGTTTTAACGACTGAACCACTGCACAGTTATTATTACAAAGATAAAACACTGAGGTCAATTTAAATGTTGTAATAGTGGACAGCCTACCACCAAGGCTAGAAGTAAATGATGCCACATTAAAAAATGCAGTTTATTTTCCTTTTTGAAAAATACCTATATCCTGGGATATGTCTGTGTGAGTCCATTAAGTCCAAAAAATCGTTGCTTTGTATATGCACACACAGAGAAAGAAAACTAAAAAACTTGGCGCGCATTTAGTGCTACAGATAGTTTTTATGAAGACAGTATGCCTTCAAAGGCATAGACAGACCACGCTTCAAAGTATTTCTTCATTAAGATTTACTTACTTTAAGTTGAATTCATATCAAATACATCCATACACACACACACAAAAAAAACCCCAAAGCCAAATATATACCTTCCGGTACTTAACAACCATCACTTTAACTCATGTTTGGTCAAGGATGTGGGCAAAATTGAAAGTCCAGGCTGTACAAATAGGGTATTCCCCCACAGTAGAGATGCACTTAAAACCAAAATCGATCCGTTTTGGTCTAAGACAAGCACTGGATTTTCAAGCAAGACTTTCATACAACCTAGAAAGTAGCATTCGTAGAACACAGAAAGGAGTTAACAGCAAGAAACTACAATTAGTTCTACTTTTCACACAATCTATAATATTTGTTCCTGTTTAGACAGAGATATTTCTCCTGCTAAAGTCAGACCAGAACCTGAACATATAAAGAGTAAGTTAAATGATAAAATTAATTTCTGTTGTAATTAAGTAAAAGTCACTACCAAATGAATTTAATGCATTTTCCCCATTTAACCAGATATGTTTGGAGTTGTCACCAACATTTACAAAACACTAAAACTTACCAGTCAAACTTTTAACTCCAGGTTGAGGAGGAAAGTGCATACTCTATGTGTTAGGGCTATGCTAGTCCTAATTCTAGCAGTCTACAAAATAAAACTAATGACATAATTTTCTTGACCAGCCTACTTAAGGTATTACACTTTCATCTTTTAGTTCCAGCAGTATCTTAACATACTATATGTCTGAGAAAGTAAGACCTGGTAAATTATATGAGGAAGAAGAAAAATGTTTTAAGGCCATGCATCTACTTAGTAATTGTCATGAAACAATGAGGCTTCGTTAACACTGAGATTACTATTGAGTGGTGCCTCTTTGATGGTTGAATGACCAAATCAACCCCCTAATGGTAATTAACAGGCCACTTAAGTAGGTAAATTATACGCCCCCATCTTTATCCATTTTCAAATAAGTATTAAAAATGAAAGGAAAAAAATATTAAGAATGTATTAGAAAAACTTCCTCCCTTACCCATCCCACTCATTCTCCTAATTACTTTGTATTTTTATGCAAGGTAGAACTGGTAAGCACTCCTATTTTTACAGATAGCTTTTGAACAATATTGACGTTTCTCTTCTTTTATGGAATTTCAGGTAATCAATTGCTCAGCCTGCTTTAAAAGCCAGACCTAATAAAATCCTATAGCTGCTTACAAGTAAGAAAAGACAATGTCTCAGTTCTCAACAGCAATGACAGAACACAATATAGTATTTAAAAAATAAAATTAAAAAAAATACAGTGGGTTGACCCTGGCTGGATACCAGGTGCCCAGTAAAGCCACTCTATCACTGCCCTCCTCAGCTGGACAGGGGACAGAAAATATAACGAAAGGCTCCTGGGTCGAGATAAGAGCAGGGAGATCACTCACCAATTACTGTCATAGGCAAAACAGACCAGACTCAGGGAAATTAATTTCATTTATTGCCAATCAAATCAGAGTACGATAATGAGAAATAAAAACAAAATCTTAAAACACCTTACGCCCACCCCTTCCTTCTTCCTGGGCTCACCTTCACTCCTGATTTTCTCTCCCTCCTGCCCGAGATGTTCCATGAGAGGAACAAACAAGTTCTGCCCATTTTAGAAGCTTCATTAAATAAGGACTAATTGCAGCTGCTCTGAAGAGTTATGTCTTCCAGAACATAAAAGGTATCTTGAGATTCTGATTATTAAAAATTTTAAGTACTTTTAATCATATACTTAAAAACAGTAGAATGAAAAAACAGAGGCTGAGTAGATGTGTTCTTCACTGTAGGAAAGTTCAGAGCAGCTATTATTTAATGAAAAGCATTTAACTCCTACTAGATGAGTTTTCTTGAGTACTGATGATTTTTCTCTCATTCTCACTTGAAGATAATTCACTATATCAATAATCCTTTTAAGATGAAAAAGAAAATTGAAGTTTGCATTGGAAAACTTTCAAATCAGTATCAAAAATATTTTTGCATAAACCACCCCTTATTTCAAAGGAATTTCTTAGTTTTACATCAGTAAATTTTAAACATTTTATGGAAATCTACTGTCTTCAAAAATAAGTAAATAACCCTAAGTTATTTTCTGAACAAGCATTTATCAAGCTTTAATATTCAGTTAGGTTGACAGGTACATATTCACTAATTTGCCTGTTTACTTACATATTTGCAGATGTGTGTTTAAGAGATACAGAAGATGCTTAGAGTGTTTCAGATTTAAAAGGCAGTATACAGCACTGAAACAGAAAAATAAACAGCACAGAGGAACTGAAAAGGCCATCTTTAGCCTCTTTCTACTAGAACTAAGTAAAACAAACCTTGCATACACTTTTCAGTTATTCTTCCCACAGGCTCTACTGTAGTCTAGGTTCTGTATAGTTATTTTTTGTTCCCAACATTTAAAACCAAAACAAAACACCAAAAAAAAATAAATCAAATTTCACATATTTTGTGGTTTAATCCCTATTCTAGGATTCTTAAATACACAATTGTATATATATCACCTTCTGAATTCAATGAGCTTTCTTACAGAGTATTGTTTTTCTAAATCTATTTTGAGTTAAGTGGTCAGGAGTTAAGCAAGGTTACTCCCAACAAATCACATGGCCACGGATCCTGAAGAAAGCCCCACTTCAGCAAAAACTGTTACAGCCATGTAAAAGACAGAAAGAAAAAGAGCACAAATCAGATGGAAATGTCCATCTTTTAGGGGAATGGTGGGTCTATAACCCTCAAGTGGAATATTTCTCTACTTTTGTTGCAGAAAGGCATAGTGTAATGGTAAGGAATAAATATGGTGATTGCTCTAGAAATGGAGTACAGGGAATAAAATGGTTTACAGACAGAATTTATTCAGGCAGCTAACTGAAATAAGAGAAATTGTCTGCTTCCGATGTCCTTGCTGATACTGAACATTTTCACTCAACTTTTTTAATATGTACTTTAAGCAGTATCCTACAAAAAAAAAAAAGTGAGCAGTATTTCTAGTTGAACATGGCAGACTAAAAACATCCATGTCTTAAAAGCTATTTTCAGCAGCTTTTGATACAGCTATGTACTTAACATCTGTACTTTGGCCCATTAAATTTCAGAATAGGAATGCCATTTTTCTATGTGTTTTAGAAAACCCAGCATTATAAACCTTTTTAAAAAAGCCTTTGGTATTCATTTTCTATAACTCACATTGACCTTAAAATTCAACCCTTCAGGAAGGTTATGGAAAGGTAATGAACAGAGCGCGAGACAAATATTTCCCCTGTTTAAAAGTAATATTTTTTTTTGCTTTATCCAACATTAGAAAGGTAGTACTGGCATTAATGCAGGGTGCTTTTTGCAGATTGCTTAGCACTCATGTGCCATAAAAATAAGTTTACTGGCTCATCCATCATGCCATAGTATAACTGAAGAAATTGTTCTATTTGCATGGATAATATAGCTCAGTGAATTTGTCACCTCACTTGAAATCTATGCCTAAGGAGACTGATGATCACTTTGCAACCTCCATTTTCAAGCAATTAACACTGGTAACAGAGTTCACTACTCAGCTGAATTCCCACTGATATGTGTGGAAGTCCCCTTGAATTCACACCACTGTTCCTGGCTAGGATCTCTGCTGGACAGAAGTCTTGATAGTTCTCTATTACTGGTAGCAACTGGTGCACTGTTCTCCAACATGCATACTTAAGTGTAACTCTGGATAAAATTAATATATTGAGAAATGAATAAAGGAAAAAGGCATTTCTCCATATATTTTTATATTTAGAATCCAAATAGGTACAAGTCAAAGAATAATCACAGCATTGACTTGTTTAAATAATACTATCTGATAAATTTTGGAAGCCTAAAAGCTGCAGGCACAAACCATGAAGCAGCAGCTGAAGCAAGCAAGAGTGTAAGGTATCTTCTTGGCAATACTGAAAAAAACTCACTGTAATAAGACATGCCTGAGCAGAGAAAAGAATTTACTCTCCCAATACTCTTAAAAAAACTTCCAAAAGGGGTTGACTGAGACATCACCTTTTTCAGCTAGGAAAGCAGAGGTGATGGTATCGGGATGCACCAGCAAAATCAGCAGCAGTTCAGATAGCCTAAAGGCAGCCGGCTTCCTTCACACAGGTGTGTGAAGAACAATGCACGAGCACAGACCTGAAAGGAAAAACACAAAACCCTTCACCTATTTAAAATAAAGCTGCTATAGATAATTGATCCATTAAAACAGATTTCCAGCACTCATGTTCTTTTTCCATTGGATTTGCAATAAATCTGGTGAAAGAGATCTGATCTCAGCTCAAACCAAAGTCAATGCAGACGTCAGAAACTGTCTTTTACCCGAGTCATTTCTAAACATATCATTCCGCAGTCAACACAACAGTAAACGTAACTGTATCTACTATTTTCTTCATGAAGATCAAGATTAATTACATAAAATGGTATTGAAAAAGATTTAAGAAATTGGCTAAATTTCTACAGAAGCTTAGCATGGAATAAACTAAGGCTAATATTTTCTTCACAAATTTGCAAGTAAACCAAATCAGATCAGAATCAAAACCAAAATTAAGATCTCTCTAAGTATAGAAAACATTAATTACAAGGAGAGGTTAAAATGGAAAAAGAAGGTTAGGATGAACAGGGGAATGCAGAGTACCTCAAAAGGCTTTAAACATATTCACTAACTTCATTTTTATGAAAGCATGTGAACTACCACCATAACAAAAAGAAATTTCATGTAACTTAAAATGACGAACAACATATGCATCAAAAAAGGTCAAAGGGAAATAAAACTCACTCCATTTTACAAAGTCACTTTGTTGGTACAAGAGCCTCTGAAGCAGTATGACATAAGGAAGCTGTAGGGGGACACCTGCAAAAATTCCAGAACTAGGAAACTTTAATGTAACACAGAAAGCTGTTGGTAGGACCCGCTGGCTCCACCAAATCATTTTTAAAGCAGACTGAAGTATAGTATGAACACATTCAGTGTGACAGTTACACTTCCATTGCATTTATCTGCTGAAATCAGCGAAGTCAGAATCTGCGGAAAAGGACCTGGGGGTGTTGGTCGACGGCCAGCTGAATGAGCCAGCAGTGTGCCCAGGTGGCCAAGGAGGCCAACAGCATCCTGGCCTGTATCAGGAATAGTGTGGCCAGCAGGACCAGGGCAGGGATCGTCCCCCTGTACTCAGCACTGGTGAGGCTGCACCTCGAGTGCTGTGTCCAGTTCTGGGCCCCTCACGACAAGAAAGACATTGAGGGGCCGGAGCGAGTCCAGAGAAGGGCAACGAAGGTGGTGAGGGGTCTGGAGCACAAGTCTGGTGGGGAGCGGCTGAGGGAGCTGGGGGTGTTTGGTCTGGAGAAGAGGAGGCTGAGGGGAGACCTGATCGCTCTCTACAATGACCTGAAAGGAGGGGGTAGCCAGGTGGGGTCGGTCTCTTCTCCCAAGCAACCAGTGACAGGACAAGAGGAAATGGCCTCGAGTTGTGCCAGGGGAGGTTTAGATTGGGTATTGGAAAAAATGTCTTCCCCAAAAGGGTTGTCAGGCACTGGAACAGGCTGGCCAGGGAAGGGGGGGGGGCACCAACCGAGTCACCATCCCTGGAAGTATTTAAAAGGCGCGCAGATGTGGTGCTTAGGGACGTGGTTTAGTGATGGACTTGGCAGTGCTAGGTTAACAGTTGGACTCCATGATCTTAAAGGTCTTTTCCAACCTAAATGACTATGTTTCTATGATCCTATGATTCTAAGCTACAGTCTTTTGAGGATTCAACAAAATTGAAGCTAACAACAAAAGCCCACAATACTCTGTTCCATATTCTCCATCCTCTTTGTCTGCAGCAGTAACAACTAACATCAGGTCCTTAAGACCTTACCACATATTCTTTTTCCAGAACGGATGAAAGAGGTAACAAAATGCCACCAAGATTTTCTACAAACAGCCATGTCTCATCCTTGCTAAATCAAATTAATTTCTAGCACCGTATTGTTTCCTTCACAATTCAGTACCTTGAGGAGGAACCAGACCTGACAGAGATCCTGCTCTTTGGAAATTACCAGTGAATTCAGGCCTTGGGACACTTTCACGGTGCAATTTCTAGCCAAGGTGCCAGTAAGCGGTCAGACAAGGGACAGTGTGGAGCAAACCAGGCTTGCCTACCAGCTCACCCATTGCAGAGTAGCTACAGACAGGGTAAGTACTACAAAACTTCCCCTCCTCCTTCTGTTAGTTTTTCACAGGGAAAGAATGATTGCTGCTGCTACTGCAACTTTATAACCCTTGCAATTGCTGCTGTTATTTCTATGGAAGAAAATGACAAAACATTAGTTATTCTAGATAGAAAGGGGACACACGCCTTAAAGGTCAAGGGAAGTCTCACTTTTATCACTGCAGAAGAAAATGACTTTTCTTTTTTACCAGTTCAACCACCAAATTGAGAGAGGGGAAAAAAAAAAAATCAGATTTGATTTACCTGTTCCATACATTTTTCTTTAGTTAACTTGGGGGTGGAAGGGGTTGGTTTTTTAAATTTTTCTTTTAGACATTTCAGTTTAGAGAAAATGTAACAAATGAGAAATGAAAAAGGTGGTATTTTGGCACCAGCTGGGGAGGCAGACCATTCTTATTTTTATTCAGTAATTTGAGGTTTCTGCTGTTCCCCTAGCTTTAGAAGCTCAGATTCAGTTATCTCCACTTTTGGAGGAAATATGATTCCACATCTTTCATGTTCCTGGAGGATCCCCAAGCCATAAGGCTATAGGGGATTTCAGCATATGCCCTGTGTAAGACATTACCTTGTTCAGCCTAAGTACTGAATACAACAGTAACTGCAGCAGAGGCTCCTACCCAGACCTTCTTACCCCCTAGGAACATGTACAATGCCATGGGAAACAAAACTCACTTCATCTAGCAAAATCACCTTTTTAGTGTAGTAATTGCCAAACCAGAGTAATACCAATTCATTATTGCTAACAGCAACAGACACCTGCAGAAATTCTCAAGATGTCACTTTCATGCATTTTGAAGAACAGCTGGATGACCAGTGGGCTTCCCCAAATAACTTCCTAATGCAGGGCAAAATATAGCCATGGTAGTACGTGTTGTAGTCCAGCTCTATGTTGTCATGCTCATATTTTCTCAGGCAGAGTGAATACTTAACTAAGTATTTTACATCAAATAAAGCCATCTCTATAGAGAGAGATTCCCATCCACTGCAGCTCCCAAAATCAAAACCTTTTAAGAAAAGGGAAGGAACAAAAGGTGGATCCTTTATGCCCAAGGATAAGCAGTAACCACGGATAACCTGAGAAAATGCTCCGGTATTGCTCTGTCAACTGTGTAAAACCCAAATGGCTTATTCAGTATAAAAATTGTAAATTCTCAGTCAGTTGAAACTTACATTTTTCAGCTCAGAAAATACTTGTCAAAATAAAATTTATTCATTCCTATCCACATTTCTTTAGTCTAACTTTGACTGCCAGAGTCCTCAGAGATTTGTAGTTAGAAAACAAATTAAGTATAAAAGGCAATAAGTACTGCCTTGGTATTTCTTTAAACTAGTAGACATTACAATGATTATTAACCAATATAAAACACACGATTGGTACAATAGCCAGCAGTATAAATTTAAGCAAATAATAGTTTCGTGAAAAAAAAAATATTTAATTCCTCATCCTGAGAGCTAGAACCTGACAAAATTGGAGATACACTTAAAAACCCAGGGTAATATAAACTGAAAGACCCTCAAAGGATGTTTTGCTGAAGCTTTAGTTCATATTGGACCTAATGTGTTGGTCAAGATAAAAAAATAATTCTTAAAGCATTTCTCTTTAGGCAGACAATATTCGTGTTACTGATTACAGCATTGTAGCGATACATTAAAACACATGCTATGTTAATTTGAGACTACTCTTCTGTTTTAAGTCTGACCTTGACCAATATAATAATGTGTTTATATAATTAATACAAGCATGGAGTTTTAAAAGAACAAAGCCAACCAGAAGGTCCTATTACTTACTTTGTCAAAACTTCAAACTGGACCGCAACATTATGCATGATTTCGGAAAAGGAAAAAAAAAAACACAGTAATTCCCATGCACACAGTATAAAGCACTCACGTTAATTAGTTTATTTTCTGGTTCTACCTATCGCACTGATCTGGTGATAAGGAACATGTAACAAAATACAGTCAAAGGAAAAAAGTCTAATAGCCATTATTAAAGCTTATCAGGAACACTGGAGAGTTTGAGCCTCATAATCAGCTTCTCTTTACCCCATCCCTTCTGCCCCAGCAACATTTTCTCCCCCAGGCTGCCTTCTAAAGAAGAAAAGAGTAACAGGTAACTGCTACAAGTTTTCTCCTATTACACTGTTAGGAAAAGCTCCTTCTGCAATACTCAGCATGTCGTAACACGCACAGTAGGGAGTTCCTCCAGCACGCCAGAAATTTTCAGTATCAATCAAAATACATAATGCAACATGCAGAAATGCTGGAACAGCTTTCATTTCAGGTACTCCTGGAATGCAAAAGCAGAGAAGTGCCTTTGCTGCTCATCTCCGCCAGACTTTCCATCGCACAGAAGAGCCACTCGTGCACCCCTGTCCAATACGACCTTCCAGGCTCGTTAGAAGCTTTTCTCTAAGCTCCTAATTCAGAAATGCTTTTTCTTCATACAACATCACTTTCATAAGAAATGTCAGCTTTCTGCTGCTAGTCAGCTCTGCAAAATATCCCTTACCTAATTTTATTTTATATATTTATTAAAATATATATACGTGTTTATACACA
>NW_009593772.1:0-19819 GCF_000690535.1 Cariama cristata
ATGCAGCCCGGGATGCGGTTGGCCTTCTGGGCTGAAAGTGCACATTGCTGGCTCATGTCCAGTCTTTCATCCACCAGCACCCCCAAGTCGTTCTCCGCGGGGGTGCTCTCAGTCACATCATAAAGTGTTTCTTTAAGATCAGAACATTTGGAGTGGCTTTCAAATTTCTGCTCTTTATGGAGATGAAAGGAACTGCACCAAGGGTGAAGAAATAAAACATCACAAAATGAGAAGAATCATTAGGACAGCAGATAGTCCCAGGAATGGCTACAATTGTTAGAAAAGACCATAAAGGTTAGGTGGTGGAAGCAGGGATGACTGCATATCTTTCCTTCCTTGTGCTCTTCAATGGCAGGTGAATCCTACATTGCTATCCCAATGGATAACAGATTTCCTGCAATTACTTCTCATGGCACTGATCACCTCTTGTCCAATATGGAACGGCTAGAATCCATGGGAGATCAGGAGCAGGTTTGTGAGTCTGACATGAGAAAAATAGACCTATACAGATGTATACAGTGTTACGTTGACGTCTTGTTGCCAGGGCTACAAGGTGAGTCCTAGATGGCAAACCAACCTCTGCCGTGCTAAAGCAGGACAAGGTAAAGTCAATGTCTCCTCAGTGCTTGCACCAGCACAGTGGTGATTCCAGGATTTGATAGTTGCACATTTAAAACTCTTCTTCTCTCCTCTCTTGATATGCAAGAGGAAACACTCAACATGTCCCTCCCTCCCACCTCGGTGTGGGTCAGCTGCTGTGCTTTCTGCCACTGGGCTTGGAGGTGGCTGAACAGGGAAAGCAACGGGCAGTCACTGTTACTGGTGATGTATGAGGGAGAGAGAGAGAGTACTGTCACAGTATATCTGCTATTTTCAATTTAATTAGTAGTCAGAACTTCATTTGTCAACTTAATCATTGCAGGCAGACATTGCAGAGATGGGAAGTGGAGAAGAAAAAATCAGGAAAACAAACAAAAAAGGCCTGTTTGTGGCTCTGGGCATATTTTATTTGTTTCTCAGCTCAGTTTATTTCAATATTTCATATATGCCAAAGTTTAGATTAAAAAAAAATGATGAATGTATGTAGTCTTGTCATCAAAAGTATTGGTTGCAAAAGAACTGGTCTCCTCAAGTTCTTTCAGTAAAATTGTGCTGCAGCCTGCAAAACTGCTCAACTTCTCCATATCTCCAGTTTCTTTGCATGTTAAGTAAATAAACATTTATTCTTGTTTCAGCTGAGGGAAATAGTAGATTTTGTCATTTGGATGCTGCTAGCTGTGGCCAAACTGAATGAAATTTTGCACAAAAGACGAAGAGAATCTGTCTGGTTCATACGAGCCAATAATTGTATTTGCCTATCTTTGGGTAAGCCAAATCTTGAAAGAAAGAGGAAGTGGGGAAGGTTTAGCCCTCAACTGGACCCTTCCATGACCAGGAGTGATGTGGTAAAGCTTTAACGGGCATAAATGCCACTCAGGCATTTGGAGCTTTCTTTTAAATCTGTTTAGATTCAGCATGCAGTAGGAAAACCCCATAAAATGAGTCAAGTTTCTGTTCTCATACCTCAGTTATCTGCTGTTGCCTGTTGAAAGGTTGTAATAGAACACAGAACCTGGAGCAGAAGCTTCTCAGTTAAAATGATGGATAGGTGCCACAGTAGCCAGCAAGCACAACCAGAAGAGGTTGTTGCACGCTTGGGCTCACAGTGGTAGCAGGTTGCTTGTGGGGTGTTGTGCGTGAACGTCAGTTCTCAGTGACAACAGTGGCACAAAGGTTCGACTCAGCTGCCGCTGCCTCAGCCATGGGAGGGGACAAAATATGCAACTGTCCCCCCCCCCCGCCCCCAGCTGCCCTGCTGTGCCCTGTAGGGGAAAAGAAGGGACCTCTGCCCTGCAGGCCTTGTCCCTCACACTGGTGGCAAGGCAAGAGGTGCTGGCACCACTATTAAAGTTAAAACTTTCCTCTAGGTGTCTCCAAAGGAGTTGAATGACTTGTTCTGCCCTCCTCGCATGCAGTGTGACTGTGAGGAAACTCCTGCTGCAGGGTGAAAGTCCTCCTCCTTACTCCTGTTGCCTTATAACAATAGTAGCTTAAACTCCTGTAAGTCTATTACCTTATTTTTCTCTACTATCATACTTTTCAAAGTGGATTAATAGTAGTATGCTATTACTAAACTTCAATGGTAGGTGGCAGTTCTGTACAGGAAGGCATGGGGTTTTGTACTTGCCGGTTTTTAGATTCCAGCTTCTGTTTGAGGGCTGCTAGTGGCACAGGGACCTTTCAGGCTGGCCCACAGCATGCAACCCCTGCTCAGGACCCCTGCTACCTCTGTAACCTCTGATCCTGCCTGCAATGAACCCAGGCCAGGCTGTCATCATTTGCTGGCCTCTGGGCCATACCTGACTTCCATGGCACATCTGCTGCAGTTCTCCTCATTGCTGCCCAGCAGTACCTTTAAGCAAGGAAAAGAGGAATACAAGAGTTTGGAGGGGAGGGGAATGGGTAGGGATCGAGGTCAGTGGGAGCCACTGGATTCTGAGAGGGAGCTGAGGGGTAGCGGGTCTTCTAATGCACAAAGAAGAACAGGAAGATTGACATGTAGTTTGGGCTGCAGCCTTGTCCATGGCTGAAGTCCCCCAGGAAACGGTCATGTGCAAAATCATGTCAGAGTTGCTGAGTAATGAAAAGTCCTTGAGGAGAAGGAGAGACGGAGAGTCCTATGCTCCTGGAATCCTGTTGTCGTCTTCTATCATAATGCTATTACTCTTTGGGACATTTTTGCTGTTGTGGACTGGAGTGATTGGGAGTCTGTCTCTGGCTGGACTTGCTCCTCATCGCATCCACTGGTAATGAATGGTGGTAGTGGCAGCATCAGGTTGATGCTGGGAATTCCCAGTAGGCGCTATGGAGTGTATAACCTTGAATAGATCACACGGACACAAAGGCTGGGGAAGAAGTTGTGAGTGTCATGAAATTATGTGACCAAAGTGACCAGAAAGGCAGGTGGCAGTTGGGACTGGAGCTCCTCTGCTGCCTTGCCTCAGTGGGAAAACTCGGCTGTAGCCTACTGGGGCTGCTACCCTCCCAGATGGTACATCATCTCCCTTGTCATCAGCTGCTGGAATCTGGCCTCAAAGGACAAGATTTATCATGTGTTTATGTGGATTTGCTTTGTGAAAACACAATGGTCCATGTTTTAATTCAGGTCTTACTTGTAAGCTGATAATGTCTGTTCAGACTGTTCTTCTTTCCATAAATGCATAGCTTGTAACTTTTTTTTTGGAACTGAACTTTTATTTTATGAATATCTGTTGAACATGAATATAAAAGGATGTGCAACCATTGTCAGAGCACGTTCTTAAAGGGTGTGTGAATATGCATGTATGGCCTACTAAACAGATGGGTTGGAAGACCAAACTGCCTGGCTTCTGTTATGGTGTGATGAACCATCTCCCTCTGTGCCTCGCCTCTTCCTTGCCTTTGTCCACCTCAAATATGGCTCTTCAGCAATGTTTTCTTCGCTCTATATGCTAAGCACAGCACCCAGCCTTGTGTGGCCTGAATCATAGTTGCATGCCAAAGTGCTACTGTAACATAAATAATATCTAAAATGTTGCATATGTATTATGATTAATTTAGTAACATGGTCTCTTATGCAGGATTCATGGAGCTTTTAGGTGATACTGTCTTGGTTTCTCAATTTAGCTTTACTGTCATTTGTGAAGCTTCTTTGTTTTGAATATTTCTAATGTGCCTGAAGTATCTTGGTATATGGTATTTAAATACAATAGGAATAATTTTAAAAAGAAGAATACCAATCCTGACAATGTCACTCTTGCTCCTTTTCCTTCAGTCAGTCTTCTAGTCAGTTTGTAAGTATTTTCTGCTTTTATGTCTAAAGCAAACCTGCTATCACAGAAAGCTGTTGGTCAGAACTAATGAAAATAAGCCTTACTCCTACTTTAGTAATTTCCCACTGTGAGTTCTTTGTATCTCAGAGGAGCCCCTCTTTAGGAGAGCTCACAGATTTTGAAAGAGCAATGAATTTGTATGTCATTGGAACAGCCTGTTGAATTAAGTGGTTATGATCCCCATTTTACTGATGAGCAAACTGGGGGACAGAGAGAAGTGATTTGCCTGGGGCTATGTGGTAAATCAGGATTTGAACATGCCTGACATCTAGTTTCAGTCACTTACAGTTTCTTTTTTTTCTTGTCTTGTTTCCCTAATATCTTTATTCTTTCACAAGCCCCTTTTCCTGAAAATATGTGTAAACTGAAGTCACTCTCATTAGTACTGTCTATTTAAGATTTGGTTTTGTTTTGTTTTGTTTGTTTTTTAATATATATCTTTATATACATATACACACATATATTTTTATATATCCACACATATATACTCTGTGTGTGTGTGTGTGTGTGTGTAAAGATCCACATTCTAAATGTGGAAACTACAATGGGAGTGTGAGGACTAAGGCCAAGATGTTGTTTGCACTAACTTTGCTCGTTAGTTAGATGTTGTGGCTCTAGGAAAAGGTGCCTGTTTACTTGGCATGTTCTAGTAATCTAATTGGAAAAGTGGAATTACCACTTAAAAGATGTGCAAGAATGATGGGGAGAGAAGATCTTTAAGTCATGAAGCTAAAATGAACTGAAGTTATATGCTGGAAAGTGCTGCCGTTGCTGCTGTGAGGAGAAGCTTTATTTGAAATTACAAAATGAAAATTACCGATCAATGCAGCCAGAATGGAATGATTGATATTTCAATTGCACTTCTAGAAAATGTAACATAGCATAAAGACACACTATTTACCTTCTTTTCAATTCCAAGTTTTTGCACATTATAATAACATATATAAGTGCATAAATGGGCATTTCCAGAAGGTGCAGTTGGGAGCAGAGATGAAAAGAGCTGCAGTATACATCAAACTTCAGGCAAAGCTCAGCTGCAGTTGTGTTTGCTTCTAGGAAAATGGTGACAAGAGTGGTCTCCCATGGCTGAAGTTGTGTTTTCCTTCTCTGGGTGAGGCTGTAGAACATAAGGGTCAGGCACAAACTGCACCTACAGTCGTCTGCAGGGACTCTGTTACCTGTGTAATGACAGGATAAGGAATGACTGCTCAGCGTGCAGGACTCATTAACAACTTTTCTATCCCTACAGCAGTTCCTGGGAAGTACCTAAAAGTTCACAACTTAGTTCTTCCACTGTGAAGAACCTTAGTTCATCTGCCCTTGTGTCTCTGGATATGTTAAAGCAATTCCCAGAAGTGGACTTCTTGCAACTGGTGTTCTCTAACAGTGACCTAAGAGAAGAATTTGTGCTCCATGCCCTTTCAATGGATGAAGTATGGAGTTAACACTATAGAGATGAAGAGCTTTGCTTCATGTTGCTTTATGCATGAAATACGAATATTTTAGCATTTACACACAGTAAGTAAATAAATCACCATTTTAAAGCTTGGGCCAGATCTCCACCCTTGTTTTATGTTCCAGCTATGGCTAAGCCACTGAACACATGCTTAAGAAATGGAGAATACTTATTTGTTTACAAATATTCAGCACAAAACTGCACAAAACTTAGAGAATCCATATAAAAGTCAAAAATTTATTTTGGTTTTTGGAAAAGACCTGTTTGTACAATGTCTACACCTCCGGCTGTATTTGACCAGCTGCTACTTCAAGGAAAGAAGCTTCCTGTGAGAATGTGCAAAAATGTGATTTGGAAACTGCCTATTCAGTTTTTCAATTCATAAAGGTATCTATACAGACAGGTTAAAGCATTTATATCAATATTCTGATTTTCAGGAGTGTTTAGCTCATTGTATTTCTGTAATCAAAATAAAAGGTCAAGTCATAAGTGTGGTTATAGAACAGCAATAGCACAATTCTGTTTTCTGCCACAGACTTCTAACAAATCTAAGCTGTTGTAATGTAATATGGATTTTGGCCCTTTAATATCATTATACCCTATTCATTACCCTTCCCAGTAACTCTAATTTTCAATGACATCATAAGTGGTTGCTATGGATATGATTGCTGTGACACAAACATGGTTAGTGATTAGGACATCAGATGAAAAAATGTTATGTCAAGATGAACTCTTCAGGAGCTGCAGTCTGTTTTCATGCAAATGTCCCTGGTATAAAGCGGAGGATGAGGAATGCAGAAAATAGAATAAATAACTAGAATTGCCTCTAAATGAAATGTTTTACCAAGTTTTCCCTGAAGCGTCAGCAGCTCTTTAAACATGCTGGTGATGGCCCATCACAAAGCCAGATGTTACCATTTATCAAGTAAAGTAAAAAGCCCCTCCTGCTTCCACAAATATGAACTGAATATGAAATCAAATGAGAAACTACTGCAGTAACACTGGAGAAGATATAATGTAACTTTTAAGCTATCGACAGGCTTGAGAGTAAAAGTGTCTGACAGGAAAGAATAAGTGTCGGCAGCATTACTTGGTTTGTCTTTCAAAGGCAAACTTGCAGCCATATGTATAGACTTAATTCACTTGACGGATGTTGTACAGGTTACGATTTCCTTCTCCTCTCTCTCTGTCACCTTCTCCTCCCATTCCATAAGCAGGTCAGGTGCTTCTTAGGGAAAGGACCCATTGTGAAAGCTCTGAGCAAACTTCCTAAAGCCCAGACTAGCAAAATGGGCGTATAAGACACACAGAGAGCAGTTGTAAATAATTGTTACACTTTCTTGTGAGCGTACTTTCTCTTCCATGTCAATCTTAAACCTGGTGAAAAAAAAAGTTGGTCTACATTTAGCTGGGTACAGCTGAACCAGCTCTGGGTGACAGCGGCATGTGTTAGGAAAGGCTAATGACATCAGTTCATCCACCCTGTTCACTAACAGCATAGATCCTCATGCTTTGCAAAATGATGTAAAGCATCCAAATTTCACTTGATTCGAACACTGGCTTCTATGATCAGGCAATATTAGTAGTAAAAAAATTTTTTCTCATAGTGTTTTACCTAGAAATTTGTCACTCCCACTCAGGTGGGGACCTGACTATGTAGGATGGAGTAATGATTTTAATGGTGGATTGATGTAACTCAGTGACTTTGGGATTAAATGCAGAATCATCTGAAGACTCCAGATATTCAAAAAAGGCATGCACAAAATGACAGAAGCCCAGTGTTGTTGTAGCTGTAATAGTCCTCCAAAACACCTCCAAATAGGTTTGGAGGGAGAAGTGTAAGAAAACTGATAAAATTGGAAAATATAGATATACTTTCATGAATGTAGGTGCTTTTACAGGTCTGAAGGTTAAGTAGCAAATTTCAAAGTACATATTGAGGGTAATTGTTTCGCTAACTTAATTAGGTTAACACCGATTAGACAATTTAAAAGAATGGCAGTTGGGACCTGTGGAGCACAAGGAGATATTAGCAAGAGAGAGGTGATGAGATGATTGTTGACTTAACGAATTTTTTAATTTTTTAATGTATTGAATTTTGAGGAGTTACTAGGAATGGCATATAGGAAAAACTACAAAATGTCAGAAAACCAGTATTGCTACCAAACTCATGACTTTTAGCACTGTATTGGATTATATCTTAAGTTTCCAAGCTCTTCCTTTTAGAAGTAATTTGTAGGTTTCCTTTACATACACAGTGTGAGGGATCAGGGTCAGAAAAGCTGTACTGTGAGAAATGTTCAGTTTCTGCCCTTTGTACATTGTGTTTCAGTGTTCACTCTGGTGCATAGTATTGAAATGTACTACATCCTGGGATGAATAATGGATAGTTCTGTTATGCAATATTGACTATGGTGGCTATGGAGATACATTTGCATTTCTGGCTGTGTTGTGGTGTGAGCAGGTTCCTTTCAGCATTTGCCTGAAGCGGACTCACACGTGGACTATAGAGGTCATTTTTGTAACTACACTGTACAGCTGGTTTGTGCTAGGTCAGGTTATGCTCAGGATACGCTGCTGAAGGGTGTGAAATCAGTTCCCAGCTTACCCCAACACAAGAGCATAGTCAGTGTCAGTCTGTGCTTCTCTTCAGCCAGGGGTCGTTCTGTCCCAGTGCTGCCACCAGCAGTACTTCTCCAGAAAGAGGACTGAGGCAAAGTCCACCCCATCTGCAGTGGCTCCA
Organism: Cariama cristata; assembly: GCF_000690535.1. Classification (NCBI taxonomy): domain Eukaryota; kingdom Metazoa; phylum Chordata; class Aves; order Cariamiformes; family Cariamidae; genus Cariama; species Cariama cristata. The sequence goes on from NW_009593772.1 coordinate 8,111, forward strand.
AGAGGTCCCACGCACACTATCTGGCTCTCACAGCTTCCCCTCACTTTGGTGCCTGTTGTACAATTTGAGCCCAATATGTTTCAGGAGGGTGGTTGTGGAAGTGGGGGATGGGATCGCTAAATTATGGTTGCTGTGGGAACCATAACTTTGAATTTCTTGACATCTGTCCAATGACAATCTCAACATTAACGTTGCATTAACATAGTTTTTTTGCATTTAATTAAAAAAGATGATGGCCTGGAATCTGTTAAGGAATTTAAAGCCAACATTTAAACTGTTTGCTGGGAGCAGAGATGTCAGAGCCTCTGCTCTGGAAACGCTTGTGCGCGCTCACTAAAGAGTCTGACAATGTACGACAGCCGCAGAGACGAGAAGTAAAATCAAAATGTTTGTAAAACCATTGTCTGCTTGTCTCCTTCTGATGGCTTTGCCCATCTTTCCTGTCTGAAGGAAACTGCTCTGACTGAGTTTAAAATAACTTGGAAACTAAATAATTGTTCCCAATTCCTCCATACGCCATCCCCAGTGCTGGCCACTACCTCACTTGCGTGTGCAGACTGAGCTTTCTCGGGGCTTGTTTCTCCAGCCTATGCTATTGTCCTGCAGGTTCTTAAGTGATGACAGCAGAAGCTATTTGCCTGTGTCAAGACGGAGGCACAAGACAGTAGTAAATGTCTGACCACAATATTCATCCTGATTTCTGGAGTCTTAAAAATGTGTTTGGATTTCCCATGTAATATTCCCGTGCACTCGCTAATTGGTTTTGATTTTGAGGGTTATGCAAAAAAATGTTTATGACTGATAGATGTTTCACCTCAAAAGGTTTGGAGGCGCTGAGCTTTAGAACTCTCTTTTGTAACCTCAAGTTATTTCAATGAGTTCAGCTATCAGACAAATAGACATATGGACTATGCTAAAGTTAGGTGCTGTAGATAGGAGAAAGATGTTCATATGGCACCCGTGTTATTTAGCCTTCTCTCATAACAGAATACCATACTGTTAAAAATTGTCTATTTTTATGTAATTCTTCCACTTATATTGAGATAAAAAAATTATTAGTCTAAGGTTGGCTCACATCATCAGAGCTTCTAAATGTTGGCAACTTCCCTACAGTCTGTTGCAGGCAATAACTGCCAGGGAAGTTGCTTGAACACAAGCAAAAAAAAAAGCTGAGCCACCAGCCCAGCAATGTAAGGAAGAATTTAATACCATGGCCTTAAGAAAGTTTCCGTGTTCTTCACAGACAGTCGTGCCTTCAGTAAGGTGACGGAGGGAGAATATAAAATCCCAGAGTTACTGCAAGCCTCAAAAAAGTTGTGAAAGAAGACTTGGCAGTTAGTAGCTTTATGTAAAAGATTTTTGCATATAAATTGCATATGCATATGACATTTTAGCTCCAACTTTACATGTGTTTTGGAGGTTGGATGCAATCTTGTCCCTGCCTGTCTGTTTGCTTTTGCCATAGCTGAATCAATATTAATCCTGTTGGTTTTGCCCTCTGTTTTTTTTTTTTTTTCTTAATTTCCTTCTCTTCCAGTATTGATTTAAAAATTAGTTGGTTCCTTTTATCCTCGGAAAAAAATAATCTAAGTCTCTTTTCTATTTTTTTTAATGAGTTATTGTATTTAAAGCATGCATATTTCTTTTTTTGTTTTGTTTTGGAGCAGATTCTCCAGCATTCATCTAGTGACAAGAAATGGCTAGAGAGCTGATAAGATGAAGAGATATTCCTCTACTGGAGACCTTTTCTCTTCTTTAAATGGAAAGAAATATTCTTTAGGTTTTATTGCTATCCTATCTCCCCCTGCCCACCCCCCAACAGTATCATCAGAGAAACGCAGGCTTTGCCTTACCACGTGGCTATACACTGTGTTTAAGAAATATCACTATTCTGAGCTCAGAGGTGGAAGGACTGTTTAAAATGACTGTAAATTCACTCTTTTTGTTTGCAAATTGTCGATAAACAGCATAGTACATCTCCCTCTATTTTTGTCTCTTTATTAATATCCTCCTGGTGACCATATTTCATTCTTTGGGTTTCTTGTAAACTGTTCTGAAAAACAGAACCAGGTTTTTGTTCACCTTTGTAAGCCCTGTTTGTAAGATGCAGCAAGATCAGGTAGCTGCCCCTTGTCGCCTGGTTGTGGGCAGGAGCATCTGAACAGCCTATAGTTCTTCATCCTCCTGAAACATAATCAGAGCTAAGAAATTTTCACACTCAGGTCAAGTAGAAATTGCAGTTTCCCTCAGTATTAACTGATGAAATAAGCAATCCCCCTTCTCCTTCAGTTCTAGCAACAGTGACTCATTTCAGTTAAGTCACTTTGACTTACCTTATTACTACAGTGGGAGAATCAGTGCACTCTAGGATATGGTAGTACATCACCTACATCTGTAAAGGAAGAGAGATTTTATGTTAGAAGCAGTCTATCAACAAGTGATTTGCAGAACTGCATCTCATTGCAAAAGTATTTTCCCTCTAGCTAATATTTTTTGATTATTTGAAATTATGTTTGGATTTCTGTTTTTTTTTTTTTTAATTTTTATTTTTCCTACTAAAATTTCCCACAGTACTGATTTGTTGCAGTTGTTTCAATGAACTGAAATTTGGAGAGTGTTGAAGAGCTAGGGATTATCTTTAAAGCCTCACACTTTCTAGCACAAAACCAAATTTCCCTGACTGTTTTTAAGTCAAAAAGCTGTTTTCTCACAATCATTCTCACTAATTTCCCGAGGTGGACACATGATGTAATTAATACTTTGAACCTGTGGTCCAAAATAAATGAAAATGGCAACTCAGTGGTTCAAGTTAGCACATTTAATTTGATTCCTAAGCATATAAAAGTTGCTTCCAGTTAAATAAGAGAAAGCAGCTGAACATGGGTTATAATGATGCATCAAAAGCTATGACATCCCTGCTCAAATCATTTATAAACAGCAGAAGAATTTTAAGGACTGAATTACTACCTGAACTTCAAAAGAGACCATGTATTTCTATTAATATAAAGAACAATTGCGGGCTGTTAGCCATTAAGTTATTTGAATTTGAAATGCATCAAAAAGGTGGTGGAGGAGGAATATATCTGCACTCTAATGTGGATAAAGGATCTTCTGTGTGAAGTAAAATTACTTCTGAAATAAGAGAAGTTTAAATAAACTCTAAAGAAGATATGCAACTTTCTCTTCACAGTGCCTTTCTCCTAGCTTCAGCTCAAACTCTCAGCTTCTTTCCAACTAGATCCTAAACACCCCTAAGATGAAAATATCTGTTTCTACAGACTAGGTCTATTCCTGAGTATGAATTTTCTGAAACTCCTCAACCTTTAAAAAGAAAATTAATTCCTGTACACTATTCTGATTTTTTTTAAAATAAAAATGCTAACTCCATTAGAAATGCAGAGTACATGTTTTTCCTTAATGTAGGAATTGTTTTGTGGAAAGAGGAGGATACCATATATGGGGGCTTTGTTCCTCATCACCACAAATCTCAAGCCTGACTTTTTGCACAGATCTAATCTCCCTGCTGCGAAACAGGGGACTGAAGTTCTTATTTCTGTAAATAGTATGCTCACAGTACAGTATACTACTATAGTAGAGTTTTCTAACATCACCTTTTTAGCAGGTGAAAGCTTGTTCAAAATATGAAGAAGGGCTAGTGCTCTGAACTGGCATTTCTTGTGCAGTTTTGCTTTCACAGAGTTGTAGCAAGCAATGGCTAAATTTGCTTTGTGTACCAGTGCCTGTAAGCACAGCTGGTCTTTCAGAGCAACTGAAGTCCCTGGGACCTGGACAGTGATGTTGGGGTAAAAGGATAAATTGCTACGTGCAATTTGACAACCTATATTGGAGTAAAATGAGCAAGTTTTAGCATGGCTATACACCAGATCTGTCTCACTAATTACCTTTTGACTGAAAGCTTTTTTTCAAGGTCCCTAGATCTTCTATGCACAGCAAAAGAAAGCAATAATGAAAGAAAGCCTGATATTCTGCATACAAGATGCAGATTGTGTAAATCCAGCTTTCTGATTCTGAGATTAGCTAAACATGCTCCTAATATTGCCACACATTGATTCAGGATAAAATAGAATGCAATGTAGCAGGTAATCATGAGGCAGTTTGAAAAATTCCATGCCTGTTCTGTGTGGGAGACATAATAAAGTTATCAGTAGTGGCACGAGCAGGATATTCTGAAACAAAATTACATCAATTTATTTTAAAGCCCATTTCTCTGTACTTTGCAAGATTTGCTCGCTTGCTAATTCTTTGTAGGATCGGCCTGGGATGGGGGAAAAAATTCCATTAAAGAATGGAGGTTCAATGAATGGGTAGGTGGGACTTGTTGTAGAAGGAGGGGATTGGAGGGGGGGGGAAGACAAAGCAATCAAGATTCAAAATTCAGCTTTGTTTCATTCATTTAGGTATCTTGTAGATTGGCAGCTTTGGATGCAGGATGAGATGAGAGTTTTGTGTAGTGAAAATATGGTCACTAGACTGTAAAAGAAAACCATCACAATTTATTTCATGTCTAACACAGGACAAACATCAAGCCAAAATATTTTATTTTGCAGAACCAAATCTGAAGTTGCATGTGAAAGGGAAAAGGAAATAAAGAAGCTTAAAGAAATAAAAAAGGAAGTGGGGGGAAAAGGCAGTACTAAAACTGCAGTCTTAGCTTTCTAAACCCTTTTGCTTCTCTGATTGATACTTTTCAATTATACCTTCCCATTTCACTGACATTTGAAATGCTATTTTTTTTCTAGCGATAACTTCAAATGCTTAAGTTCCAACAGCACCAGTAACCCTGTTTAGCTGTAGTAGTAAATTGGTTCCTTGTACAACATAATGGCAGTGACAGCCTTTTGCTAGGGAAATGAGTTCTCCAATGGGACATGCCTATGATAAGACGTCCGGTTTTGAAATTGTATTTCTCTGTATCAGAATTAAATCTGGACTTTATATTTCTTTGCTGCCACTGCTCTGTAGCTGGTCCCTATACAGTACGACCAAAGACTGACAAGTAATGCTTACACAGGAACCCTTTCACTTAAATTGGATTTGTCCTTTTATGTTTCCTCCTATTATTAGCTATTAAAATCTCTCAAACCCTTTTTTAAACAGTGATAGGGTTTGGCGAACCTGAAACTCACTGACTCAGAGGAGGAAAAAAAAAAGAATTCTAGTATTAAGAGCAGTAATTTCCTTCCCTAGGTAAAATTAACTCGCATTTAGTAAAATACAGTATTGATTCCCTGTGTTATACGGTAAGATATACAGAGTATCTTCATTGTGTTGAGAAAGGTCAGGATTTGAATGTATTATACTGGCACAGCTAAAGGCCTTTTAAAAAGGATACTGAAGAAAACGCAAATCAGTGCCACTCCTGGGTACCTTCAGAAAATCCAAGCCTGCTTTCTTCTGGCTGTCATATTGTGTTTCTTAGAGCCTTTAATGGTTAAAACAAAAGTAATGTGCCTCCTGTGCTGTTTGATTTGCATTGGTGCCTGACAGTACCATAAGTCTGTGTGTTTTGTTAGTGTATTATTACTATATGCTGTAATGGAACAGCACAATGGAGGTCACTAGGAGATCATCAGTATATGTAATTTCATTTTAACCTTAGGTTTACATTATCACTTAAATAACAAAATAATAATCAGTCTGTGGGAAAGGGGAGTTCTTTTTCCATTTCTTGCAGTAAAAAATTAACTCAATGTGATCCCTCTATTGGTCTTCTCACTACTGATATCTATGCCATTTTATTTTTCAGCAATGGTCTCTGACTCATTTCTGATTTCATTTCAGTGTGGGATGTATTTACAGTAGAAAGTACGGACAAGAATGCTTTCTGACCTAGGGGGACCTTGAAATGTACTTTCTTGAAAAGGCTACTGGACTTGTACATACACAGATGATCTATATAGCATTTATGTATGATTTGAGAAGCTTGTAATTTTTTGCCTTCAGTGGGCATCAGGGATCTCTAACAGTGGACAAGATGATATTTTTCCTTGCTATTGTAGTGACTTTATTGCACTCACTAAATGATTAAAATTTATTTTATTAAATGACTAAATTTACTGTGTAATGAGGATTTGGCCCTTTAATTGCTAATCTTTTTACTTTTTAAAACATTGACCGCAATATAACTTTTACAGCCTTTGTCTGTGTTTTCTAAATGTCATTAATAATCAGAAATGTTGAATACAGAAGGGCAAGTTAAATCCTGTCATTGAAACAGCAAACAGCTTTAGTCAAATATATTGGCACAGAATTAAAAATGCATCAAGCATGTATTTGTCTTCTCAATGGGAAGCCCTTATTAATAGTTTGAAGAGTAGAAAGCTTAGCCTTATACAACAAGCGCTGTAGTAGGTTTGTTTTTTTTTTTTTTTAAATATATTTTAATGTGTGAAATTGCAGGATGCCAAGGTTGCCATTAGAGCTCCTCTCTTGTTCCAGTAATTTTCCCACTTAGATTCATTCTTTCCTTTCACAAAAAAGCACTTCAGAGTGGTCACAGCAGAAATGCAGTGATACCGAGTAGAGTGCAGTACTCTTGCAAGGTTAATTACTACACCACTGTCAAAATATTGGACATAACTACAAGGACATGAGTCGGCTCACTTCTCTGAGAAATCTCTCCCTTTTTCTTTCTCTCTTGTGTGCAGGGCTTTTCTAAGGAAGTGTATGTGCTTTATTCAGAATTTTAGTAAAAATGTGGAGTTATAGACAGGCTCTTTTGAAGAAACCCACTTTTTTTGTTCTGACCTCAGTGCAACACAGTAGTATGAACCCATAGAAAAAGATTAGATTCTCAATAGACCTGTGGACTTGACTCCTACCTTAGGAGTCCCTTTGAAAATAAATCAGGTGAAAACTTTGTTTTGGCTTCTGACTCTAGAATTTTAAAAGCAAGTGTTTGTCTTCATCTTGTCATCCTTCCCAATTCAGCCAAGACATGTGGGAGGTTTGGGGAACTTGAAAAATGGCTTCTTTGTATTTGAGAGTAAACCATATCTAATTAGATTTTAAAATGAAATTAAGGGAAACCACATATCTATGTGTGGCCTGGCAGATGCCACAATCTGTTTACTATCTGTGGGCCAGCAGGTTGGAGTCCCCTGAAGCCCTTACTGGAAACCTACAAAACAGAACAAAACTGATTTTGCTACCTCATTCACAGATTTGATCAAACTGCTATAATGAAGAGTGTGTATGAATCTCTCCTTGGCTTACAATTTCTAGCAAGTGCTCAGGAATGCTTCTTCTACAGATGATGACAGAATAGCCAAAGGCAAAATCTGACCAGATTTGCTCTGGACCACAGTCTCCTATTCTGATCCAGCCCTTTGAAGCCCCTCAGCTGGGTTAAATAACAGTCTTGCTAGGAGGTCAAGATTAGTCCACTCCTATATTTCACTCAGATCTTCTTGGGTTGTCATTTCTGCTTTTTGACAGCCAGCTGCTGTCACTTGACCATATTATTGTGGTCCTTTTGTTGATGCTTCCTGGACCAGCATGCTCTTTTCTCTAGCTGTCAAGTCCAACCCAGTCTGTTATCACCACTTGACATAACTAGTGTGGAAGTTTTCCAATGAAGAGCCCAGACCTAGGAAACAGGTTCCTTCATTACGATACTCCACCAAACATCTTTGCTCCAGGCATTGCATACCTGATCAGGCAATACGAAAATTATGTATGGGCTATGGGGTCTTCTAAGGCTCCTTTGTATGTTTGTTGAAAAGGAAAGCTGATGTGACCCACTAAGGTGTGTCCAGAGTTTATTTTGAACTCCTCATGCAGTTGGAATGAGAAATGGGCTGAATAAATAGAAATGAAGCTGAAGAGAAAACTGACAGAGTAAATGTGGGAAATGTCTTGTGCTTTGCTCTGCTTTCAAATGACATACATTTTATTATTTACTCTTCTCAAATTATTTTTAATATGTGCTTATCACATCATACTGTAAGCAAGAACAGATCACGTTAAATTAACAATGCAAATAAAAACAATTAACAAGCTGACCACGTCTGCTAATAATCTCAATGAAATTTGCAAACTGCCACTAAAAAAACCCAAAATGCAAATGAAAGAAAAACTCAACCACAAACCTTCAATCCATTATAACTCATGATCTTATAAAAATCGAACGCATCTTTTAGCCTGCTTGGAGGCCTGAGGTTCTTCACACAAGTGGAGCTGTGAGCAATCTCTTCACTGGTGATTCTCACTTGGTCGACAACTGACCTTTAAGTCTGGGGCATTTTACCTTGTGTCCTTTAGCAGAACTTAGCAGTTAGAAAAGTGAGAAGGGTGGCTTTTTGAATAGTCAGTCTTTAAAGGCCTTGACAAGTTAAAATCAACACCTTAAATTACACCCCAAATGAGCATGGCATCCCAACTGTCCTGGTGAGCGTATGTATTACACATTCTTTCTGACCAAGAGAGCTTACAGGTGTTGGCATATTGCACTAAATAACACTTACATCCCAGAGATAAGTTTCAAAATTCTTCACAGTTTTGCTGTCCCCACAGAATAAGCATTATCACCTTCCTATTATTTATGCAGAAAATGAGGCTTGGAAATTAAGTAATGTGCCAGTGTACAGGGTCTGATTTTGTATTCAAACCTGTCTTACCTGTCTTAATTGGCAGCTCAGTTTTTAAATAACTGGTTTTCTGAGTCTCTTCCAGTTGTGTACACATGGCATTTTGTTACTTGAAGCTTATTGTCAACTGGCTTTTTTTCCCTGTAAAAAAATCAATACAATTTGAATTTCTCTACCCAGACTGAATCCTTGGTAAATTGTTGTGGATGGTTATTGATTTCTTATATCTGTGAGGTTTTTTTTTTTTTTTTTTTTTTTTTTTTAAATAGCATTAAGGTAAACAGAAGTCATATTGTGTTCATTTTACAGGATAACACTTATCTAGACAAAAGAACACATAAGCACACGGCTTACCTATAGGAAAGATGCAGCAAATCACTTCCAATAACACAAAATAAGAAGAACAAAACCTTTCCGTTGCTGAGCAGAATGGGAAGATTGCTTTCTTGTCACAAATTTTGATTGAATTGAGTCTGTGCTTTTGGAACTGGTTCACTGATACAACAAGAAGCATCATTTAACTATTCCTTACACTTTCATGCCCACAGAAAACACAGTAAAGGCAGAAAGGGTCTTAAATAAGGATTATGAGTCTTACCTTCCCCCATTGAAACTGGTGAGGGAAAAGAAGGGAAGCATATTTGTCTTTTTAATGCCAGGTTGATTCTTCCTGCTCGCTTCTAGATTGTCTCCAAAACATAAAGGAGACTCTCTCCTATTTCATTTTGAAGGCAGGTGGAGTGGCCATTTCTAGAAGCACAAGAAAATGAAAGTTGAGGAATGTTGCTGGGTTTATGAAGTCTTCACCCATCCAAAAATCTACAAGAATTTCCAGTGATTCTGGAGGCTTCCAACCTTTGGGATCAAAATCTTTCAAGAAGGGGCTGCAAGATGTAGTTGCAGTGAGCCTGAACCTGACTCTCATCCTCATTTGACCTTTGGAAATCCAAATCAGACTCCAGCCTGAGTTGGATAGGGTTTCAGACCAGTTTATTTTAATATACTGTGGTAGCATGGTAAAATAGACAAGGCAAAAATTGACATAAGCTGCAATTCCATAGTGAGGCATGTAATAATAATAATAATAACTTTGATAAAGTAGAATGAAGGGAAAGATAATGAATTCCAGCAGATTAATGAATGGCTAATGTGGGCTTCTTGGGACAAAGAACAGTTCTAAGGAACACACAATCCCAGAAGTGACTTGAATATTGTGAATAGACGCACAGTGAAAAACCATTATGAACTCCAACATTTCACTTTCAAAAATGCTGATATTTAGCTTTTATAGAGTGTGACTGGTTTAGGGTCATGCCATATACCAGAGCTACTGTGGGGAAAATTGGAGTTAATTATTGCTGAATGGAATGCCAAATAATAATAGTAATCCAGAGGAGGATGTTTTGAAATGTTTGGTGTCTCTTCTTTTTTCTCTTTTTCCTCTTTTCTTCTTCTTTTTTTTTTTTCTCTCCAGCTTTCATTCTTTTCTGGTTCCCTGTGGAGTGTTCAGTTCCTAGGGTGGCCTGAGGAGAGATCAGTGATGCTGTGCTTTGTAGTCTATTACAACACAGCTGTTCATCAATTAGAATGGAGAAAATAATCCTGCTGTTTTAGAATAGCATGATGTGCCTTTTACGTTATCAGGCAAAATGCAAACTGGATACATGAAACCCACGCAGTGAGGCTGCCAGTGTGAGGGGGAACCTCTGACTCAAAAAGTTCTCCTTTTTTTTTCTCCTTCTCTCTGCTAGTTTAAAACTATAATTACAAACTTGAGCACCCACTCTACCTTATGACATGAAGGAGCATCCACAGTTGCCCTGCAGGAGCCAGTAGAGCTATTAGTGAATCAGAGTTCAAGAATAAAGCTAAGAAATCTGAACCAATGTTATGCTAATGCAGAGTGTCAGTTTGTACATTACTTTTTTCTTTTTTTTTTTCCCTCTTTTTCCATCAGGCTTTCTTTTCTTATAATAACAGAGGAATGTGTGCTGAAAAGCAGATAGTTAGTGCCACTTTGCCACCATATGCCTTTAAATTTGGAAATCTGCATAAACAGCAAAACATTAAAACAGGATTTATAACCCCCCTCAAAAATAGAAAATATATGCAGAAGTTTCAAAAGAAAACCATGGGAGTAAAGTTAATAGCCCCAACCCTAAATCTCATTAATTGGAAATGGTGTGTTTTATTTATATTCGTAACATGTATCTATTACGCAGACTGTGTAGTGTACAGAGTGTTGTTTTAATGGGGGTTAAGTAGCCCTGCTCATGGGCAATGTTCTGGATCTCTGTTGTAATTCTCAATGTGTGGAGCAGACACCTGGGGCACCAACTGCATTAAAAACCTGAGAGGCAGAGAGAGAGATGGACCACAGCTGAAGCGGAATCAATCCTCTCTGCTCTTCCACGAATACATTGGCATGTGCTCCAGTCTGGATTGCATTTGCACTTGGTCCTTCATGGAAGCAAAAATAATATACTCTGAGATCCAGTAAATTAGTTGGGATCTCAAGGCCTAAAGGAGTGATATAGGATACAAATTTCTTCTAAAGATTGTGGTTTTCCACTCTGATCTGTGCTTCTGCAGTGCAGACATGGCCCTAGGTATTGCGAAGAGGTATTTGAGGTCCCAGATGACTGGAGGCTAGCCAATGTGACGCCCATCTACAAGAAGGGCTGTAAGGAGGATCCAGGGAACTACAGACCTGTCAGGCTAACCTTAGTTCCGGGGAAGGTGATGGAGCAAATCATCCTGAGTGAGATCACAAGGCATGTGCAGGACAATCAGGAGATGAGGCCCAGCCAGCATAGGTTCATGAAAGGCAAGTCCTGCTTGACCAACCTGATCTCCTTCTATGACCAGGTGACCTGCTTGGTGGATGAGGGAAAGGTTGTGGATGTGGTCTACCTGGACTTTAGCAAGGCCTTTGACACTGTCTCCCACGGCATTCTCCTGGAGAAGCTGGCAGCTCATGGCTTGGACAGGCATACCCTTTGCTAGGTGAAAAACTGGCTGGCTGGCCGTGCCCAGAGAGTGGTGGTGGATGGAGCTAAATCCAGTTCGCAGCTGGTCACCAGTGGCGTTCCTCAGGGCT
>NW_009593773.1:0-4057 GCF_000690535.1 Cariama cristata
CTGATTCATGTGTCATCTACGACGCAGCTGACTGCATTGCAGGTCTTCTCCTGCTGCCAGTGGAACTGAACCATGATGAGGAGGGACCACCCTCTAATGGAGAAAAATAGTATTTCGGTTTCGGGCCTCATTTGAATATTGGCTTTCAGCTCTGCCTTTGTAGCATGGCTGCAGCATGACGCAGTGAAGCAGAGACCACACAGTACCTTAGCACAGAAGGGGCAATTTACAGACAGCTGGCCCCAAAATGTGTCAGATGCTTTCCATTCAGATTGCTCCCACTACTTTAATCCTGTGGCATAGAACCTCATCTCGGAGTTTAGTTTTTAGTCAGTTTGTATTTTGTACATGTCAACAAGCATTTTAGACATGTAAATCCTAGTGGCATAAATGGACATTTCCTGTCTGAATCTCACCAAGAAAAGCGGTGTTGTTAGCAGAGAGAATTCGTAGTCAGGCAGTGGTAGCACGCTCTGTGAGCGGTCTATTTATTTTTGAAGCCTACATGCATTTCAGATTAGTTTTGCAGATGAAAAGAAAGACAATTTATCCTTCTTGAAAGCTGGCTTAAGCTTCGTGCATGTAAAAGCTCTAGCTCCACAAAGATATATCCTCAAATGCTACAGATATTTCCCTCAACAGTTCCAAAAGTTCATTTCCACAAGGAATCTGTTTGTTGGTTGGTTGGGTTTTTTTCAGTTGATATATTAATTTAGAAATATCTGTTGATGATGTTCAAATGGATATATAACAGGAAATACCCAAATTCTCTGTCAGAGAATCCACATGAATAGTACACTGTATGCATATACAACCTCCTGAATTTTCATTCCGGTTAGATGTCCCTTTAATAAACACTGAAAATACTTCTTAGCCAACAGAACTAATTCACTTACTAATGCTGAAAGACTCAAATGCCTTCAAGTCTATAGCCATAAGCTTATATGTATTGTTCTTTTTAGTTTAGGTTAGCCATAAAAGGTTATAAATTAAGTTTTCCAGCCAGTGGGTAATTCAAAATTCACACCTGCAGAAGTCTGCAGGGCTGTTGTAACAAAAGATAATATTCAAATGAAATTAATGAAAGCATTGTTATCCAGTTTGTAAGAGGTAATTACACTTCACCTCTCTGAAATCCCCCCTGATTGCTTCAACAGCAAATGAAGACTCTCGTCCTAAATGCTGTGTATTACTGCTGCACATTATTGACAGCAGACCTTAATGGAAAATTTTCTAGTATTTTGTTGTTGTTGTTGTTTTAAATGATGCTTAGAAGACAGTACACGCATCTAGGTGTACATACACACATACACACACACATATATAAGCAGATATATATGTGATTTTTTGGGGGTTTTTTGTGAGCTGGTTACAAGGGAAAAGGTACCGGTACACAGCAAAGAGAATTGTTTATACACTCCCCTATGTAGGAAGCACTCATTTGATGTCAAATAAAGCAGCATACAATGACATTTCCTCTTTCTGGCCACTTCTTTGTCCAGGTGGTATTTGTGTATAATATTCTTTGCAGTCAGAAGATTGCATGGATTGCAGCTGGGAAGAGAGATGCTCAGGGGGAAAGTCTGGCCCTGCATGTGTAAGAAAAGCCAGCTGCAATCTGTCTCAGAATTTCTACTTTCTGTTCTCAAATTTGTGAATTGCTCTGGGATGATGAAACATACCATGTAAATGAAAGATACTGAAATTCACATCTAAATGTCTAAAATATGTTAAAGAAATTGAGAAGAGAATACAAAGACTAGAGAAGAAGGGAGCACAGTATGAGCAATACATTTTCACAGATCAAGAGCTGCAATAAATAATATATGCTATTTGATTCATTCAGCTGAGTCAATCTCTGAAACACCACTTACTTTTTTTTTTCCTCCATTGCCTTATAAAGTCGGTAAAAATGGTCAGCTTACAGTAATGAAATTGCAGAATTCACCAACTCAGTCCCATGCAACTTTGCATTTCAGCTGCTACTTTTCTGTTTAATGACTTGCATGGCTTTCATCCAGAACTAATTTTGTGTGGATGGAGGTGCCAGTACCTGTGCTAAAACACTAATACATATTCAGGTTGTAGCATACTGGTCTATAGTGTTCTACAGTCAGTCTTTCTACTGTCCTTATTTGATCTGAAAACCCCTCTCATATTTATAAAATAGACCTCCTAGTGCTCCTGAGTCATTGGACTTTCAGATTATTTTTTTCCTAATTTGCCGGGGAAGCAAAGAGAGTCATGCAATGCAATCACAGCATGCTGGAAATCAATGACCATAATGCAATATGAAGTTGAAGTTTGACATTATGAGATTCATTCCCAAATTTAGGAGAGGGGCATCATAAAGGCGTTGACTGATGAGTTTTAGGATGATGTCTGCCTTAGTTGTATTTATGTGCACCCCAAACCTAAGCTGGCTTTCTAAGACTGCATCTGTAGTTAAAGTAAAAAAATTTAATCTCCTGGGGGCAATTCACCCCGCAAATCTTAGATGCCTGATACCTATCTTTAGATTGCAAGAATCATTCTGAAAGTGTGTCTCTCTTCTTTGACCACAGGGGGAGCATGGATAAAAAATTTGTCTTAAATGCCCAATTTTCAGGTGTCTAAATTATGACGAACCACACATTACACGACTAGATTAGCATTTAGATCCGAATGAGCCACAGAGAAGACTAGGTACAAAGCAGAGCCATTGGAGAACACCATGCTGATACTTTAATATATAGGCTACAGCCTGAACTTTATGTGTCTTTATGCAGGTTTAAAATAGTGCTAATAAAATAGCTACCTCAGAGAGCTGTTATGTCTCTTCACAGTCCTGTCACAGAAAATGGCTTTGAGATGTTATGGTTAAAGACTTTGTGGAAATACAAATGAAAGATTCATTGGGTGGTAGCTTGCTGCTCACTGTACAGCCCACCTCTCAATTTCATGGTTATTTTCTCTCTTCTTTAAAACGATTTTGAGTTGAAATAATGTGAAGAGGCTACAAAGAGAGAGAGAGAGAAAGAAAGAAAGAAGGAGAAAGAAAGAAAGATGGAAAGAAAGAAAGAAACAAACAAACATAGAAAAAGAAGGGAAGGAAGGAAGAGAGCGGAGGGGGAGAGAGACAGAGAGAGAGAGCATGGAGAAGAGGTTTTGTCTGGAGCACAAGCTTTGCATGTCTCCAGGTTTCATTTGGAGCACAACCTTCGCACATCTCCGTTGAGGGTGTTATCCCAGCCTATTCCAAGTCATCATCTTTTCCTTCCTTTGATACGTTGCTGCCAGCACTCCTATGGGGTATAAAACCACTCACATCTCTTGACTCATATGGAGCTTTGTGGATTTAGTCCATCTGAGATATTTAGGTATTATCTGAAAATTCCTGTTTGATTTATATACAATGGGTTAAATTTGGTGGCAGTAGCATCACACAGTCCTCTGGCTTCCAAGCAACTCCAAGAGTATAACTGTTGGCAGAGGCTACCCCATTCTGTTTTAGCACAGCACAGCTCATTTAATCCTTTTAAGACTTGGAATCACTCTTATCCTGGTCTTACTTACTTGAACTATCATACTAGGTGTTTTTATCATCTGATTAATTAGGAAGCAAAGTAGAAGCAAGCTGTCTAATGAATTCTGTCTCCTTTTTCTTTACCTGTCAATAATGGGCTACCCAGCTCCACATTTTGAACCAACACAACGCTGACTTCTTGCCTTCTTGCAAGGGAAAAGATCCATCTGGGAGAAATACTGCACATCATGACTGGGATACCTTCCAAAGATGGACTATAAGATATTAATTTGTCTATTTATAAAGGATTTTGGGGCACAGAGGACTTTGCATGTGACAGGGTCTTGGACAGAGTGGTCAGTTGGAACATCCCAGCAACGCCGATTAAAAAGTTCAGATTTTACTGTTCTGAAAGCACCAATCTGCCAGGAAAAAAAAATTACCAGAGCTCACTAAGAAGGCTGCACGTCCTGGTTAGCCCTGGCTCCCTTGACACAGCATTTCCTGGAGAAACTGGCAGCATGTGGCCTGGACAGGAATACCCTTCACTGG
>NW_009593774.1:0-13937 GCF_000690535.1 Cariama cristata
GAGCACCTCTCCTGTGAGGACAGACTGAGGGTGCTGGGGTTGTTCAACCTGGAGAAGAGAAGGCTCCAGGGAGACCTTAGAGCAGCCTTCCAGTACCTAAAAGGAGACTACAAGAAAACTGGGCAGGGACTTTTTACAAGGTCATGGAGTGACAGGACAAGGGGCAATGGCTTTAAACTGGAAAAGGGAAGGTTTAGATTAGAAATTCTTCACCATGAGGGTGGTGAGGCACTGGCACAGTTTGCCCAGAGAAGCTGTGGATGCCCCATCCCTGGAAGTGTTCAAGGCCAAGTTGGATGGGGCTTTGAGCAACCTGGTCTGGTGGAAGGTGTCCCTTGGCAGGGAGGTTGGAATGAGATGATCTTTAAGGTCCCTTCCAACCCAAATCATTCTATGATTCTATGTTTGTCTGTTGAAAGACTGAAAGGTAGCTTCTTGGTTCTTCCAGTAAAGCGGTAAGCTCTTTGTCTCCTTCATAGTCCTTCTTATTCCCTAGTTTCATCTATCTAGCTGTTTATATTTCTTGCTTTCTGAAATGGCTCAATTTTCTTCATTTTTTCCTAGTAATGCTGTGGCTCAGATCCATTGCTCCTCTAGTCATAGTCCAGGTTTACAGAGGCATTAAAGCATAATTAAAGCATATGTTAATGATATTGTGTCATATCTGCCTTAATTTTGCCTTAGTTTGTAGTGTAATTGTTTTGGCCACTCTTACCTCTAAATTTCTCTCATAACTGCTCTTTTTTGTATTGCTAAGTATTCAGTTCTTTGTGGGTCATCCCTCTTCACCACCCCTCTCCCATTCTATTAATTTACATTTCTCTAGGGTGAATTTTATTTAGGTAATTTATTTTACTGCATTATGGCCAGTTTTCTGTTAGGTTGACTTGTATGATTTGTTGAAGTTAGGACTTAATTTCTTAGAGCCTCTCAGTAGATTAATTTCGTTGGCATTGGCAGCTACTAAGAAGAGGTGGGGAAAGGAAATGTGGGAATGAAAGAAAAAGCTGTCCGAAAGGAAGAGGCAGAGGAGTACCAAAAGACCTTACAGATCTAATTCAAAGAGCTTTTTTCATCAACCCTTTCAGTATGATATATTTCCAAAATTTTAGTATTCCCATAGATAAGACATGGTGAGATTTTTCCTGATGAATGTGACTACAGTAAGCCCAGCACCCAGGCTTTATCAAGCCAGCCTTTTATCTTTTCATAGGTTTCCTGTCTTTTTTGTTAGCTAAAAATCTACATGCCACTGAAGAAAGAGGAATGCCTTTAATAAAAGTGTCAGTTCACTGCCATTTACACCTCTGTCTCTGCATCCTTGAGATGAGACATTCTCTGGAGCGGAGAACGATCCTTGTTTTGTGTCATTTTCAGTAAGTGGTGTTGTCTCCCTCTGTCACTTGAAGTTCTGTTTCACGAGTTACATGACATCTCTGAAACATTCTGAAATCCATTCGTTTATATAATACACATTTAAGGAAGGCAGATGCATCATAAATGCAATATTCAAACCAATTTCTTATTTATTACTCTACTGCAAGGGGCATTTGACTCTCCTCTTTCCATGCCTATTAGTAAACAAAATGCTTCTGGAAAAATGGCAAAACCTTCAGTGTTTACTAAGCCTAAACATATTATTCTTGCCTCCCCCACAAGCTATGTCATTCCAATGAACTGTGTACACAGTGTTTGGCAAAAACAATTATAGCACTTGTTTTGAATTTGTTCGTAATTGTTAAAATGAAGATGTTCCCATTGAAATCCTGATAGTGAGAGTGAACATTTTTTTGCTTCCTTGAACATTGTTTAGGAATTTTCCTTAACTCTACACATTTGTGATAGGTTACTTCTTGTTCTTTGTCTTCAGTAGGACCCTCCATGTTGCAGGTGGAGTCCTGATGGTCAACACTTGATTTCACCTATTTCTCATGAGAAGCCCTATGTTACTGACCACCAGCCTCCGTGCTCTGAGAGGCTTAATTTTGGAGGCTGTTGGTGGTATTCCTGTATCACTCACTGTTGGTCATTGTTAGGTAACTTCAAACTCCCCAGTCTCAGTGCCGGGAGGTTTTTAGTGCCTTCAGTTTCTGTTGACCTTGGTGGGAGTTGAAGACACTCAGACAGTCACAAGACTGGAGGCAGACTTGAGTTGGCAGTCTGTACACTATTCCCTGTGCCATCTGATTTGAGTATTTAAAGGCCAGGAGCCTGAATGCTTTGCTGTGTAAAGTGAATTAACTGTTTTGCAGAACATATATTAGTTTCTTTTCAAATTCTTTCTCTGTAAGAAAAGTTTTGGATTCATTTTAAGTTCTTTTTGTGACATATGATGATTCTAAGAATCTGGCTCCCTAGGGTGCGGAGTCTGACAGAAGTAGATGTTGTCTTGAAATCTTAGATACCAACATGGGATAGCTTTAGCAGGCATTCCAAGAAGATCTGTTTTGCCTGGTATTTGGTAGATACATCATATTAACATCCTGGATAAAGAAAAAGAAAGCAAAAACAAAATATGAAGGAAATTAAGAAATGCAGAGTGAAAGATTTTTTTTTCTCCCCTCAAAGGGATTGGCATTTGAGAAGTTCTGTTAACCAGTGGATGCCCTGGGACTGAAGCAAAATGTATTGTCCGTGTGGGGGAATGCCGGGGGCCAGTAGACTGCAGATGTAAGTGGAAAACTGTGATACAGCAATCTAGAGCAAATAAGTTGATTCAAAGGAAACATCTTTATTTTCTGTTAGTGAAGTGATTATATTCCACCCTCCAATTACCCTGTTAATTAATTCAATAATGTGTCAGATCTCATTTCTGTACTGATGTGCACTTGATTTCAAGTCTCTGCAAAATACCCTGCTATGTGCTTCATTCTAGACATTAGACCAAGCAAAAAGTATTTTAAGTAATTTTAAGGGAAAGGATAATTTCCAGGTAGCATTCTGTGGTTTGAAGAATTACGAACTTTATGATCGATACAGAGATGTTTCATATAGTTGATGATGTACCTATTAAAAATTCCTCCTATAGGGGGGATAGCAATTTCTGCGGGCCTTGACTGCGTGAAGATACCTTGTATTTGTATACCTCCTGAAAATTGATTTAAATACATTTGGAAGATGTTAATTCCAAACAAGGTGAGTAATTGAACCCCACTTTGTGCAGAAAAATTACATGCTGAATGTACTTACTACATGCTCCATCTGAATTGTACAGACTTCTGGGCAGTTTATTTCCTTTGCTGTCGTAATGCAGATAAGCCCTGATCTCTCACTGGTGAGTTGATAATACAAAGACTCACAAGGCTTTGCTCCTTTATGCAGCTTCTATTTCCTGTTTATGTGCAGGAAACAATAATTTTAGAAAGTAATGTTTACTGTTATTTCAGAAAAATGGGGCATAGTGGCTGGTGAGTGCATACATGTCAGCAAGTTGCAACCACCTTGCCCTTCCCAGTTGTTCAAGTAGGAGGTGCTGAAGAGATGGGAGGAATTTTCACAGGGGCCAAGATGTCCTGACAGGTTGAACGCTGTTGGCATAGAATAAGTACTTTTCTGTGTGTCTGACACAATGCAACTCGTCTTTGCAAATCTATTTGAAAAAATACAACCTTTTTTTTTTTTCTCTCTTTTACGTATGGCTAGACAGCACACATTCTTCCCAATGATTCAGCTATGATGGAAGTTTGCAGAGATACCCATTCAGTTACTTTCCAGTGTGAAACGCAAGAAAATGGAAATATATTTGTGTCTGTAAAATACACAGTCTATGCAACAACTGGTAAGGTCATAGAGACACTTACAGTCTTCTAGTGATATGGCCTTGTATTTTTTATGTAGTACTCAATCTTTGTAAGATTGCATGTCACCAGTAGTATATAGGCAGGAGCTTGTGCGCTGTGGTAATGACTGTCATGAAATGCAGGCCGATGAAAGAGACATATAAAAGGAAATGACAGAATGGGAATGAAGAGGTTGCTTGTGGTAGGAAGGAGTATTTTCTTTATCCTTTGTAAAAATCCAGGCTAAAATAAGGAGATTTTTCTATTACCTGCTTATTTTTACTGCACCCAGTTTGGTTAATATAGACTTCTTTTTGCTTCACTAAGCCACATAGCACCAGCAGCGTGGGTTCTGCAGTTAAGTCTCCTTTCCACTTCAATATAGAAGCAGGAAAACAACCTTTTCAGCTTTTCTTTTAGTGCCCATCTGGAATTCGCTTATATACAATGGATTTAGCAAAGTTTAACATTAAAAAGAATACATCATAAAAGAGTTTCCCAGTGCTATCTTTCTCACCTCCTCTGCTAATGATTTTTGCTGACTTCATCAGGAATGGTAGCAGTGTGCTGATTTTCTCAAACCATGGGAACAGCCGCACGGAAACTCTCTCTTTCCTAATCAGAGAAAGTGTGAAAGTGCCTTGCTCATCCAAATTTAAAGTTTTCCCTGATAGATTCAGGTCTTATGCAAAATTATGGCAGACTACAAAGAAAGAAATCCTTGGAGATACCCCTCCCCATGTTTCCCCCTCTCCATGTTGTTTACCTGGGTAAAACTGTCTGGCCTGGGAATCCTGCTTTTTTTCCTCTCTCTTCAGTAAGATAGGCTGTTTCCTGTATCTCTATTGAGGTCCTTTCTGCCATTATACAGTAATATAGAATTTTTTAATTCATTTTCTAAATCCATCTGGCAGTCACAAAACACCCAAAGATTTTTGTTTTCCCTTCTCCCACTATTCGTTCTCTACATTCCTTTTTGTACAGAGGAAGCTTCCGTTTTGAGACCTGAATTAGCAGAGCACATTATCTGTTTTAGGTTTGAGCATGCAAGTGGTCCCATTGACTTGAGTTGGTGAGTCATCAATAGGAGGACTGACACATTTGTGTTTAAGCTATGACTGAGTAGTCTTGGTGAAAAGTGGTCAGATGAAAACCGCCCAACAGAGAACCTGTCCACTGAGAACTTCTTACAAGGATTGAGATTTATTAATTCAAAAAATATTTATGACGATACAGAAATTTGAGGAAGACAAGCTCGAAGGTTTATTAAGTAGCTTGAAAAGAATGGGTTGTTCTGCTTAGTGCCAGATCAGTGTCCTCTGGCTTTGTATGGAGGTGTGTAGATGCCCAAAGCAGCTTCTGGGCATTGCTTCCCCAGAAGTGACATTGTTTGGACCTTAGAAATTATTAACTGTTAATTAGGTACATAGAAGAAGTTATCAGCTGAAGTTTTGGTTGAGAATGTACCAGTACTTTCATCATACAGATGTAGTTTTGCTCTCTGTGGATGGTCGGAAGTGTAGCCAGATCAGAAGACTGCATTTACTTTTCCAACAGGATCAGGAGGAAATGAGAAAGATCCTTCTGACAGCGTCAGTGGATACGGCAAGACTCCTTGTGTTTGGATGTAGATTTTCTTAGCTGCTGCCTTGTATTTCGCAGAGCTGCTCTGTGCTCTGGGAGCATGGCTTGCTGTGTTGTTCAGACTCTGGAAAGGGGTAACGTTTCTGCCCATGGTACAATGCTGCCTTTCCTAGTTCCTCATTAAAAGACTTTTTGCGATGAGGGTTGGGGAATTTGAGACAAGTCAAGCAAGATGGTTTCTCTACCTACTCCTGAAAATCTGTCTTTCTGTTGAGCAAACATCTTTTTCTTTGCCATTTATCTATCTGGTCTCCAAGCTGAAATGTGGGGAGAGGGGCTCGTATAGGTTTTGGGAGGTGTATTTGAACCAGGTGAAAGGACAAATCAGGTTTAGTGAGGAAAGGAGCAGGTCCTCTCTATTACCTCCTAAATTACTTTTTTTTTTTTTTAAGCCAGCTGAGGCGATTCTGACCATCTCTCTGCCTCACTCAAGTCAATAAGCTTTAAGGTTGTGTATTTTGTCTTTCTCATGACCTAGATCACTCCTTTCACTATTCCACAGAGATACATTTCGTCATGCTAGAGCTACAGGATGGGGCAGGGGAAGTGGAAATGTGTTTGTTCCATGGATGGCCTTTCTTCTTGGCACTTTCCTGGAGAGAAAGCCTTGAAGTTGTCAGCAGAGCTAAAAATTATCAATGCAGCTGATAAGGAGCAAATGTGTTTGCTTTTGTCTCATCCTTCCTCCTCTTTCCAGCACTCTGATGTTTTACCTGCCTGAACAGCAGTGGCCAGATTCAGCAATACTGTCTGCAAGCCTGGCCCCAAAGCCACCACTTGAAAACACGTAGTGTGACACTTTCTGCTTCAGATTTTGGGGGGTGTGAGGTGGGAGGAAGGGAAGACATGTTGCAAAAGGGCAGGTGAAACCTCACAGGAATTTGTGTGTATTTGCCATGTGGCAAAACTTTGTATGAGTTAATTTTAAATCTATGCACAGAGAACTTCCATGTGTCCTTTACCAGTAATCACTGCACTTCTCAGTAACCTTTTGATGAACAGTTATAATGACCTTTTGCATAAGTGAGTGCTCTTCAGTAATTTGGCTCTTCCTTTTGTTTTCAGAACTGTTCAGACCTATGGGTTCTCTTTGTTGTTTATAGCAAGAGAAACATCACAGGGAAAAAAAAAAGTATTTTATCTTCATCAAAAATTATTGAGATCTTTGCAAGGAAAATCTTGTCTTTAATAACTGACATTTCTGTGTGTCCTTCTTACTAAATCACTACCCTGGAACACTGAAGGGTGTTGTTTCACACTCCCGCCTGTTGTGTTGTTCGGTGTTTTGTGAAGACTTTGGAGCTGGAAAGCGGTTTATTCATATTTACTAATAATAGTTCTGTGAGGAGGGAGGACTCTGCAAGGGAGGAATGCAAAAGTAGAGAATGATCCTCATTAGGATGCTACGTGAATGGTGTCAGCCTACTGAGATCCCAGCTGTGCTCCAAGCCCCATGCTTCTGATGAGAGAGAGAGCGAGGTGAGGTGTATGTCTAGTGGCACTTCTGTGGAGAAGACGGAGGCAATAGCGTTTCTGTGTCTCAGAGGCCATTCTAGTCCCCATCTCTCTTCTGCTGATGACTTCAGTGCTTGAGCTTCCTCAAGAGAGAAGAGTCACATCTCTGTAACCAGCTGCTGTACAAACATGTAATCAGCATGGCCATGTTGTCCTTGCATTTGCACAGAAATGAAATGGGGAATCCCAGTACCCAAGATTAACAGCCTGGATCTCCTCTGTGTATATGTAATCCTTCTCTTCCATTAGCATATATCCATCCATTTTTAATACATAGAAAAAGGCTTATAAACAATCTAGAAGGGGAAACAAAAAAAGCTGTGGATCACCATTATATTAAGGGAGAAAAAAACAATCTGCAGGGGCAAAATCTTGTTCCTCTCTGCCAAACTGATACATACTTTCTGGATCTGAAAACTGGTGGAAAGAACTCCTGTTGGCTTCTGGACTGTATAAACAATTGATTGAGCGTCTGCTTGTAGATGGAGCACTGCTGTGCAGTCAACATCATGGTCTAGGAGGAACTCCAGCTCAATAAAAAACCCAGGGGAAGAGGAGGATGAAGAGGAACAGTGCTGCTGGCAAAAGTAGTGGGTTTCCTTTGGGCAGAAATGGTGCTCAAAAAGCAGGTGTTCCACTTTCTTGATGTTTATGTTTTACATTATTATGAATCTGTTTCTTATTGAAGAAATGACTGAATAGAATCATAGAATCATAGAATCATAGAATCATAGAATCATAGAATCATTATGGTTGGAAGAGACCTCAAAGATTATCAAGTCCAACCGTATACCTGATGCCACCATGACCACTAAACCATGTCTTGAAGTGCCACATCTAAACGTTTTTTGAACACCTCCAGCGATGGTGACTCCACCACCTCCCTGGGGAGCCCGTTCCAATGCCTAACAACTCTAACAGTGAAGAAGTTCTTTCTAATGTCGAGCCTGAACCTCCCCTGGCGCAACTTGAGACCGTTTCCTCCTGTCCTATAGAATAGAATGCAGAGTCAGGATTTGTATTGCCAATATTTTCTGGAGGGAAACGCTAGTAGTGGCAACAGATGCTTCTGAATGTATTTGGATTTAAGCAATTTAAAGAGGAGAGGGTTCCATGAAGGCAGAGGGCGGTCCAGAAGTGCACTGCACTGCATAACAATCAAGGCAGCTTTGTTAAATGGTAGTATACAATGCAAATATAGTTGCTGGGCCACACCACAGCAGAGTATGTGCTGCTATGCTGCTCTGGTGCTTGGTATGAGGGAGGTATGCGATGTATCTCTTTTGGCCCACATAAGAAGGCAGTAACTGTCCTATTGTTCTGATGGCACAAAGAAGGTAAAAAAGCTGTCAGGCTTCTTAGCAGCTGGTAGTGGCCACACAGATGGCACTTCTGTTTCCTTTAATCCAGCCTGTTGTCCCCTCATTGGCATAGCAGACAGGGATTGGGGTAGAGGGAGTGTGCAGTGCTTGGACCATTTGAGCGGTCGAAAAGGCTTCCATGAGCCCTGGCCAGCACACTCTGGGGTTTGTGCCACAGGGCTGGCCTCAAATCAGCAAGCCCTGGTGGAAGCTTAATACTAAATCTGAGCATTCCTTCTCTTCCTTCCTTCCTGTCTTGTTCAGACTTGCACAAATAAATGGATCTTCATAGTGTAGATCCAACAGTGCCTACATCCAACTGCAGTATCCCACCCTTGCATTTCATTTAAGTGCATTCCTTTTTTAGTAAATATGAATATAAATAATCAACAGGTGAAGTGAGAATGCCAAACTTTTGGTAGGGTTGGAGGCAATGTGCTTGAAACTGTCAGATATGTTATCAATTTCTCTGTCGTTTGTAGAACCGTAGAAAATTTCTAGTGGAGTCTGCACTATTTTAGGGATTCTTTTACAATGTAATTGTGGAATATATATGATAGTGCTTTTTTTAGTCATTCTTTATAGTGAAGTAGTCCACAGACCTGCAGTGGGCTGTAGACTTCAAGTTGAAAGTCATTGAACTAGACTTTGCATGTTTCAAAAAAGAATTGTCTTCTTACTTTTACTAAGCTAAGTAGATTTTTTTTTAAAAGTTGGTAAATACATCTTTGTAACATTAACTGTAAGCTGAAGATGTTTTTAAGGCATATTCTGGCTGTGGCAAAATTCTCACTAATTGGGAGTGTTGCCTGGACTTCAGGAGTGTAGTCACGGGCTTAAAAGTGCACCTGATGTGAATTGGTCTTTGCTCATTGTGAACCAGCTTATTGGGAAGCTGCTTTTCCGTCTGCTTCCTGCTTGCATTTTAAACACGCGTGTTTACTTGGAAGGCATCCCCCAACCATCAAGTTGTCTCTTGGGCAGTTCTGGTTTTTGGCTATTGGAATAATTTCTTGCCTAGGAAGAAGACTTGAGTAGATTAGCTGTGGATAACATAAAACTTGCTTTTCTCTTCAGCAGGCTCCTGTTACAGCCTGTAAACAGAGGTATACTTAGAGTTCTTAGAGTTCTAAATTCACATCTTGCCAAGGGGAAAATGTATTACACTAATGAAATTACAAAATCAAAGATAATTTTCATTAACCTCCATTCCCTGCAACTGCATGTAATTCTAAAAAGACACAGTCCAGTCAGTGAAGTGGATTAGTCTAAAAGTAGGTAGCTCTACATTGTATGAAAACCCTGATATTCAGACTTACTATGTATGATATTCTCAGCCAGTTCACCATTCTTACCTATCCTGTATCTTGCAGAAAGATCAGGAGAATCCTATAGATGAGCTGTGGTTTAAGAATATCAGAACGAAAATTCTGTGATGCAGGAGAATGAAACTCAAATGATGCGATGGAAGAGTTGCTTAGATACTATAGTGAGGACAGTGGCACAGGACCTTATATAGAAGTAGAAATGAAATAGAAATAGAAATGGTTTTCCTGCAGTCATTCTGCTACACAAAATTCCTACCAGTATGAGCATGAATTTTGCACACCAGTCAGCAGTGAGGTAGCACCTTATAGTTTTAGAAACTACAGGAGGGAAAATGAAAGAGAAATTAGGGTTGGCTTGTGTAAAATTGTCAAACCTGGAGGGATGTGGGAAGATGCCGGATGGTTCATTGATTTGGTTGCAGGTGGCTGAACAAATAAGGTCAATTAAATTTCAGAAGAAGGTGCCTGGTTTTGGTTTCCAGGCATTTCTTCATCCAATATATAAAAAAAAAAAAGATGGAGAAAGTTGGTTGACCATCCTCAGTATTTTCCACTCTTCCTGGGTTGTTTGTTAGAGTCATCTCCTAACTGGTACGTCTGGTCTTAGAGAAACAGCCTCAGTAATGGTAGGGCCCTCAATTTCCTTAGGTGAATGGTTGAACAGGCTGCAGCATTACAAAATGCATTTTTACTTGATATCCTTGCTACATTTTTCACTCCTCAGCTTCATACAGCTGCTCCTCGATATGTGTTTCTGGGCCATGCAGAACAAATCCTTTCCATGCTCAGTGGTTATTTGTTTTAAATAAAGGCTTTGCAGACCTAGATAGAGACACAGAACTGAAAAGCAGCACTTAAGTCCTTGAATCCGGTCTTTTGTTAACATACTCTCTTTTGGCTTCATTATTATGATTATTATTGCATCAATTTCCATTGTTAGAATTCTTCTGTAGCACGGTGGTACCTTGCTGCTTCAGCCCTGGGTGACAGAGCACCTGGTACCAGGCACAGAACAAAGAGGTCAGCCTGCCTCGAGCGGCAGACAGCCTGTGGTATTTCTTCTGTCTTTATCGTTCACGTATCTTATGTGGATGTGTCTTGAAATCTTACATTAAAGCCTTTCTTAAAGCAAAAGTATTGTTATATTAGTCATTCTTAACATGTACCAAACAGATACTTTTCCCTCTAATTTTTTCCTTGTCTT
Source organism: Cariama cristata (assembly GCF_000690535.1). Lineage (NCBI taxonomy): Eukaryota > Metazoa > Chordata > Aves > Cariamiformes > Cariamidae > Cariama > Cariama cristata. Next base: position 10,832 of record NW_009593774.1, read on the forward strand.
TAGGAATTGCAGTTCTTTGTGTTTCACGACTGTTAAGTGACATGTATCCCACTCCACGTGCCTTGATCTCCATTTCTTTGCATCTTCCTTTGTTAGACATGCTTTTGTAAAGAAGGTATGTTACTGTTCTAACTTTTGCTGATAGAGTAAAGGCATGAAGGTTGTGAAAGATGTCAGATAGTAAATAATGAAGCCTTGCTCCTTTTCAGTCCTGTCCATTGGGTTAAATGCTGAATAATTTGAAAATTTGAACATAATAATGACCGTGTATTTCTTTTCTTCAGAAATGCAAACAAAAAAATCAAGGAGAAGAGGAACAGGGCAATCAAGGAGAACAATGATAGATGCCATTCTGGTCTTTTGCCTGATAACTGAAATCGTTGTGACTGTTGGTGTGATCTTTGTCATGATCTTGATGATTCTTCACTGGTAGGTGGACAACATGCAATGTGATTTATGCTTTATTTGATCAAAATATCACCATCAAAACTGATGACAAACATGAACTGAGGTGAACTATTTAAGTTTCTCTGTAGTTTAATATTTGTGTTGCCAGTAGAGAAAACAGGAACAAGCTTCTGGAGATTGGAAAGAAGTACTTTACAAAGCAGTTACAGTGATTGTGGATGGGAAGGGAATGATTCAGAGCAATTTATGTAAACCTACTTAAAGGTATGTTTTTGTGTAATTCTTTTTTCCATTTCAGGGCTGTTGTAAAATCTATTTGGAAATCAAAATCTTGGCCAGACAACCAAGACAAGAAGCTGACCAACAAAAGATCCCTGTGTGAGATGGAATAAATAGTGTCCCTGTCAGGGTCCACATTGGCCTTTCGAGGAATTGGAGTCCACCTGCAGCTACAGTTCTCACCATCTGCATTACCCATAATACAAGGAGTGACAGAGCCCTCACTCACAGCGGGTGAAGTACATAAGTCCTTCCAGGACTGCATGAACAGAATTAGGGAAAAAAAAAAAAAGGATTACATAGAAATACGATATAAATATTAAAATATGTCTGAAATACTGGTTTTAAGAAGTACTTTTTACAGTTCATTGTCTGTCTTGGATTACTGGACTTTAAGTGAAATGGGTAAAAATACCTCCATTTTAAGGTGGACATCATTCCCCAGGTAGTTTAATAGCCTGAGCACCTCTGAACTGGAGAATGAAAGCCAGATTTTTGTGAGGTTGTTGAAAATGATGTATTTAACATATCTTAATTTTGTGAAGATGGTAATCTAGACTAGATGGCATATAGTCTAGGCAGAGACCATTTTTTGTAAAGTGCTCCTTATCTCCTTGATGATCGTCAAGCGCAGCACCTACTATATAATCACTATAATCCAATTTCTTCTTGACACATGGAAGGATATGTAATGGTACGGAAGATCATTAAAAGTTGCTTCATAAATTTCATTAAATTTTTACGTGCACATTTGCACATGTAACTATTTCTGCCATCAAGGGGACCAAAATATCTGAACAGAAGAGTAGCCCCATAGGGTCAGACCAGGGATTCATCTACCTCTGTAATCGTATCAGTGGACAAAAAAGGATGTCTAGGGGAGAGTACAGAAACAAGACAAGGTTGTATGATGCTTTCCACATGTACTCCTCCAACTTCCAGGCATTTTCAGGTTTTCTAAACCAGATGCAATTTCTAAGCAGTTAGCAATCTTGAACTGATTTCTTTTCCATGGCTTTGTTCAGTGACTGCTTGTACCTGTGTAAGCATCTGTCACAGAAAACATCCTATGGCAAGAGGATCCACAGTGCAACCGCATCTTCTGCCCGGCTTGAACCCACTTCCTGCTAGCTTCATTTGTCACACTTTACTTCTTGAAAAGGCAGTGAGCTGTCAATCCATGCTGTCCTCTCCCTGAAAGGGACTGCCTTTTAGACCTCTGACATATTCCCTGGCTATTTTCTTTCTGGATTGAAAAGTGCATGATTACTTAGCAATTCTTCATCTTAAAACTACCAAACTGTACCATACTTCTGACCATCCTTGCTGGCCTTCTCTAACCCTCCTCCATTACATGACTATCTTGTTTATGAAGGTGCTTTCTGTTTGTGTAAAGAAACATTGTTTGATGCAAATAAAAAAACTGAGATGATGACATGTTGAAAAATGGACTGTGGACTGATTAAAATGTTTAATAGATTTTATGATTAAGATTTTCTCTTGAGTATAGTAGAAGCTCTGAAAAGAGGCCAAATATTGAGCACTCCAGGGCAGAGAATGCTTCTCAGTAAAGAACATTGTGAAAAAATTGCAAAAAAAATAGATTGGAGGTAGTAACTTATCCTCTCAAAGAATTCCTGTTCTCCTCAGATCCTCTGTTGCTGCAGATGTTCTAAATGCACCATCTGCACATCCTTAAAAAAGCATTATCATATTTTTTCAGAGATACATCATTTTGTTTGCTGTTTAGTGAAAAGATCATTTACATTTTTGCAAATAAAACATCATATTCAAAAATATTCAAATATTCAAAAATCAAATATTCAAAAATTCAAAAACTTAATTCTATAAAAATATCCTTTTTTAAAAAGGAAATGATATTTTTGGTAACACTATTATTAGCTATGTCATTTTATATCATTTGGTGGACAAACTTAAAAATCTTGCACCATTAAGAAGAAAATGCATAGAGAAGGAAAAAGCAGACAATAACAATTCTACAGTTCACAAAACTAGCTTACATGTTCAAGGTGAGTTTTTGATCCCATGCAATCAAAGACAGCGTATTGTGGTGAGTCTGGGATTAGGTCTGGAATCCTGATCTTAAAAATAAACCAAAACCAGTTGTTATTACTCAGGAAAATGTTTCTACTGAAAATATGGTAAATATGAAGCCTTGCTATCAACTCTGCAATTGACCTCTGAACTCTTGCTTTCATGTTGTAATTAGGGTGTAGCATAACTGAAAGAGAGGGAACTAGAAATTTCTTTTCCAGAATAATGCAAAGGTGTACTATTATACAACCATTTTGTATTTTAATAACATTTGCAAAGAACCTCCAGTCTTACTTGGGTTGATATTTTGAGGGTTTTCAATTTCCATGGTCTGCTAGCAAATCCAGCAAAAAGTAACAGATAC
>NW_009593775.1:0-1911 GCF_000690535.1 Cariama cristata
CAGGAGGCCAGGCAAGGGGCTGGGACTTGCAATTGTCCATGAAGGCAGACCAAGGGCAAGGGGGTGCAAGACTTTATACTCTGAGCAGGTAGCACAGAATCCTTCTGGTTTGTCTCCGGGACTCCAGCCAGGTGAGACAGCCCACACCACTGCTACAGGAGCCATAGCCACCTCCTCCTCCTGCCAGTGGTGGGACGGTGGGGCACAGCAGCGCCATGGGACGGGGACCCTCTGCCGAATGCTAGTGGGTGAAGCAGAGACCCTGAGCCAAGCTGGCAGAGGTGGAATCACGTTTAAATGCTAAGCAGGTGCCAAAGCTCAGTGCTGGCAGCGTGGGCCTGGAAGTCATCCTTCCTCACAGCCGGCAGCTGTCTCCATCACAGGCATCTGCAGCAGGGCCCTCGTGATGCTCAGGTGATGCTGGGAGAAGATGTGAGCGGAGCCCAAACGTCTTGCAGAGGGGCAGTGGCTTGTCCCACCTGCCCCCTGGGGACAAGAACTAGGGAGGACTCCTGGCCTTAATTCAAGAGAAGGAACTTGCACAGGTATCTGGAAACACCTTGCAAAAGCAAGTCTCTGGACAATGAGGGAACTAAGTGGCATTTCATCCTCAGCTAGGTAATTAGAGGCCAAGATAATTACAGGATGGTCCCCGTAGCTATAGATGGAGCACAGATCCTCGTCAACACAGTGGATTTCCTGGCTTTGTTAGTAAAGAATTAAGCCTGTGCCCATCACCATGTGTTCAGAGACAAATTGACTCTGTACCTTTTGAGAGAAGATAACAAGTGCCATTGACAGAGGTGTTGATATAATGCATGCAGTCATCTGAAAGGCATTTGACATGATAGGGCCCAACTTTTTCATTAATAAATTACAACGATACAAAATCACCACGGTGCACGCTGAAGGGATCAGAGAGCAGCTAAGTGACAGCTCTTGGGATAAGAACTACCCTGGGGTGGGCAGAGGTCCAGAGCAGGGTGTTAGCCCTTGGAGAGAGCAGAATGAGGCCACTGGCTGCCATCCCAGGAGACAGCCAAGAAATGGCATTTGAATGTTTCAGATTTTTTTTATCTGGAAGTAGGAAGAAAAAGAAATTGCCACTGCAAGGCTCTGCAGGTACACAAAGACTGGGAACTACTGAAGGTGAGCAGTCCCTACCACAGAGGGACCCGGCTTCACCTGGCAAGCTTTGCCTGTCGCAGCACTATACTTGGGCAGATGTAAACGATGCCCTGAGGATGCAGGTCCCTCTTCCAGAGGGGAAAGCAACTTCCCGAGCTCGTGACCCCAGAAGGCATGTGGGCTCTCAGGGCAGCAGCTCGGCCAGAAGGACCAATACAGATTTTCTGATGTGAGTAGAGGAAAGCTGCGGGAAAGCACAGAAAGGCTGCTGGAGCTGATTGCTCAGGCCAGGAAGAAAGTTGAGCGATTGCAGAGAGCTCTGTAAGGGGTCAGGGAACAAGTAAAGCTAAGGTAATGAGTTGGATAAAGGAGCCAGAGCTGCTTAAATGAGAAATACCTGCATGGAGAATGAGCTGCTAGCTGCACAGTCCAGGCAGCAGTCGGCCAGAGCTAACACTGAGGCCAGGCATTGGCAAGCAGACAGGGGCCAAAAGACCAAGAAACCTGGTGGCATGCAGACCTAAGCATCTCAACTTTTGCGATGGGGCCAGGGCAAACGGCCACTCCTCTCCCCTCGCTGCACAGCCCAGGAGATGGTCCCTCCCCATCCCCTGTGTCCCAGCTTCTCCCACAACCACCACCTGAGCATCCCTGCCCTCCCCATGGAGCTGCCTGCCTTCAACACTGCCCTCCAGGCAGGGGATACTGCGGCAGCACCAAGGGGCTCGGTGGGGTGCCCCAACCCTGCCGCTGCCCCCAGAAAGAGCGGAAGGGGGAAACTGT
>NW_009593775.1:1942-2726 GCF_000690535.1 Cariama cristata
GGCGTCTGCTCGTGCTGCTGCTGCAGGAGCTGCTGGAGAAGCTGCATTTGGTGGTGGGCAGAGAGGGGCGTTCCCAGGTCGGGCAGCTGGGCAGGTGAGGGCAGCAGCATCTTGGGCGATGCTGTCAGGATATCTTCAGGGTGGAGGCAGCCCTGCAAAACACCGACATCGAAAGTGTGATCCCGTGCCCCTCAGCATGGAAGGCCACCAAGCACACATGGGCTGTAGCACAGAGCAGCCCCTTAAAATACCCAGGAAAGAATCTGCTGCATTCAAAGCAAATGCACACTTTGCTGGGGGTGCTGAAGAACTTTCAAGGCAGTATTTTTTCAGTTTTGACAACAGCCCAAATCCTTTTGTAGAAAATTCCCAAAAAAGGTGATGCTTCCCATGGGAATTTCTACTGTATCAAAAAAGTTGGGTTTTTTTTTTGTTGCTGCTGTTGGAAAAAAAATCCCTATCAGCTCTGACCCAGACACTTTCCGTGTGGCTGCACATAGCTGAGCCTCAGCACAGCGCTCTCCGGGAGCGCCCTGGGCCCCAAGCCAAAGGGCAGCCCTGCGGCAGCAGATGGCTTTGATCTGGGAGCTGGGGAATGCTGCACAATCCCTCCTGATCCCCAGGCCCCTGGGATGCACATCAGAGCTGCGGGGCCAGGGCCGTGCCGTGCCCCGAGAGTGGAGGGCAGGGACCCACGCACCTTGGCATCGGTGTAGGCGCTCGCCTCCTTGCCCACGGCGTCGAGGTCGGTCACGCCGCGGCTGAAGTCGAGGATGTCGGCTCC
>NW_009593776.1:0-2613 GCF_000690535.1 Cariama cristata
CAGGGGGGTTGGACTAGATGACCTCTAAAGGTCCCTTCCAGCTCAAATGATTCTATGATTCCATGAAATAACCTTGAACTTCTGTTCATGGTTTATTATCCAAAGACCTGCACGCAGCATGCAGGTACAAAGTCAGAAATTCTTTTGCACTTGTGTGCGGTCAGAATCAGGCTGATTCTGTCAGCTTGATCACAGGATTGCAGTCATCCAGCTGTTCAACGGTCTTATCAAACACTAGATTAAAAGTTTGTGTGTGCCAGTCTGGAAATAGAGCTTACCGGCCTGATTCTGCTACTTTTAGCCATGGTGCTACTACCTGAATTTTGTGCAGTCGTATTTAAACATGAATAGAGGTGGAAGAGGTGAGTTCTGTGTTCTTTAGAAAACTTAAGATGACATGAATGGAATAAATTCATGGTTAAGCAATTATAAAAATCTGAGGTAATGAGGGGAAGTTGAAGTGGTCCTGGTCAGTACAGTTGCCCTGTTAGTTTTCAACTGAAGCTAAATGCCTGTGCATGTTGTTTGTCCTGGAAAGAGACAGAGGAGAAATTCTTTAAAATAACAGATTCCTTTCAATCTGTTCTTTAACATAATGATTCTCAGGTTTCTGTTGTGGTTTTTTGCAATGTATTCTATAACATTATACACATTCTATATATATGTGTTCTATATACACATGAATTACATCTGGCTGTGATAGGCACAGATTCCTCTCGCTCCTTGGAGAAGACTGCTGGGATGGTGTTTGCTGGCAGTGCTCAAGTGAGGGAGGTCAGCCAGATTTCGCTCACATCACACAAGCAGAGAGAGGGTAAATGTGAACCTACTCCCTGAATTATTAAATGATCTCCTTTACTCCTCCCTCTAAGATTATTATCTACGAAAGATTTCTAGGTTTGATCTAGGCTCCTCAGCAACTATGTGCTGCTTCCTAGAGCCCTCAAAAGCCTGTCTGCTCTGCTTTGCTCAGTAATTCCTGTTGCATCTTCCAACCCAAAGCTGCTTTTTCAACACTTGTTTACCCCATGCCTGCTCTGTTTCCTCTCACAGCCTGTCAACGGAGCCCTTCAAGCCACCCCGTGGTTCAGCTCCTCTCAACTCGCCCCGCTCCTCTTTGAGCCCTCACTCCTCACCCCAGCTGGGAGCTGGGGAGGCAGTGGCACCAAGGGTCCCGGTTCTCCTCCCGGGCAAGGAGGGAGAGGAGAGCACGGTGGAGTGAGGAGTGGAGCCATCCCTGTTGTTCCCAGTAAGGAAGCAAGGTGTGGCTCATCCTGAATTTGCCTGAAACACGCTCTTATCCAAGGACAGCCGGCAACCAGGAAGAAGGTTTATCAGGTGAGGGTTACTTGGAATTGCCCATCCAGGCCCTACGACAATGGCTGGGCCTTATGGGATTAACAGTTTTGTTCTGTGTAATATAGTTAATAAAAAAACCTGCCCATAAACAGGGTGAGGTGGCTCCAGGTGTTCTGGGCTGGGAACAGACTGCTGCAGGACGCACAAGGACCTTCGCTGGAACACGTGTACAGGGCAGTACACGCAGGACGGAAAGGGCCTGCTACAGCAACCAGTAAACGTTACCTTATCCTAACAGCGTAACAAGTCGGTTTTACTATTCTTCATGTCTTTTTTTCATTAATTATGAATATTCTGTTAACACAGCAGTGAGCAGATTGTACCCACCGGTCTATCCGTAAGGGAAGTAATTTACTGCCTGCTTTACAGCACTGCTGTGTAAACACTTGAGTTGCATTAAGTACTGTATTTCTATGGGAGTAGTGGCACATTCAGGTGAGCAAACACAACACTTTGGAGAAAACCAAGTGCTTTTTGGTCCAGCTCCAGGCCGCACTGCTACCAGCCTGTGACAGTGTAAAAATAAATCAATGTTGTTAATGAAAAAATTGAGGAACTGAAAATGATCTTTAAAATTCAATGTTTCTGTTATTTCCACAGGACTTCTGCTTCATGCAGCTTGAATACAGCGTTACAGAGGCCCTGGCCTTACTCCAAAACTCTCATGGATTTCAGTCAGTCAGGATCAGGCCCAGGATGGGCACCTGAAACCAAAAGGGTAAGAAAGGAAGCCCAAGGGAACCATCATTACTTCCCAGCATCAGTGATTTCTTATAAACGCCTTAGAATACTCTTCAAAAATTAGAAGTAATATATAATTCTACAACCCCTGTATTGTCCTGTTACATCTGCCTCTGTATGGGAGGCAGATTTTCTTCTATTCTTGTTCCTTAAATCACCGAGCAGGTTTCAAATATCATTATTCGATTGTTTCTTTCTCCGCAGACATAACCCTGTTTCTCGCAGTGCGGTTTCACTGCTGAACAGCAAATGGAACTGACCCAGATGGAGACTGGGATCTGCAAGACCCTCCTCAGATTCGCGGTGTTTCCTTGCCTTAAAGTGCGTACCTGAACTGTTCGTTGGGACCCTGCGGCAAGGCATGTATCTCATCATGAGGCTACTGACTTCAGTTCATCCTTGAAACCAGCATCCTCCACAACTCAGTGAAATTACAATACCTGTTTAGCCCTGTGCCTATACTTAAGAGTCTGGCTGAACTGGAGCCCGAATAAAGCATGGGTCCAGCAGGCA
>NW_009593776.1:2644-3414 GCF_000690535.1 Cariama cristata
AAGGGTAAGAGCTGACTGATCAGTTTGGGGAGAGCTGACGGACAGCTTCTAGCGACTGTGATCTTCAGTAAAACTAATTTTCATCCTTAACATTTTTAGAATAATTTCAGTATAGTGTCTGTACATCGTAAGTCACTGTGACATACATACTGCCCTGCTTTCTTGCAGACATAGGAGCTTTGAATTTTTACTCTCTACCCTCCCACATTCCGGTGCAATTCCTTTCCTTAATGAGCATGCACACAAAATGACCTCTGTGTTCCCTTCTGCAAAATTGTGCACTGTTTCCCTGAACTCTGGAGCTCCCATTTTCATGATAAAACGTGCAATTATTTTCCTGTGCAGCAACATTTGCAACAAGACTGGCTTTGCAAATGGATTTTCAGCCTCTCATTAGGTTGACAACAATTTGGTCAGCCTGGTAAGAAATCTTTTGCACATGGCACCCCTTTACATTAGTCTTTTAAAAGAGCCTTCTGCATGCTCAGTCTACCCTTCCTTGTGCATTACAAATTGTTTATTAATGAGGCAGGTAGAATCTGATTTTATGCAATTGATCATGAAAATGTGTTAACAACTGTAACCTAAAATTAGCACCTTTCATGACTATAACATCATTCCCAAACTTTCCTTAACGGTTACAGTTCATTCTTGGTCATTCTGGAGTCTCAGGAAACTCTGAGCAGTGCACTACACCAGTGAGCAAGGCACTGGCAAGGCAGAAACTGGACCTATGTAATTCTTAAACACTACTCGCAGATCTCCCGCCC
>NW_009593776.1:3445-6064 GCF_000690535.1 Cariama cristata
CCCCCAGCAGATGAGATTCAGTGAGTGCAAAACCTCACTGACATTCTTTGATGATGCCTTTGATTTGTGGTGGTGGCAAAACTGCTCATCCCATAACTTAATAAGTACGACATTTAAGTGATAACACCCACACAAATCAACACCTCCTCTAACAAAGAAGTTTCACTATTTCAATGTTGGGGAATTACTTGCATTTTACTTTTGGTACTGGTTCTGATTTAATTCCCGGTTAAGTCAATGAGAGCCTGGAGAATCTTTCAGTTGGCTTCAGCGATAGGGGATAAGCCCAGCGGTCAAGGTTTATTCTCCAAATATCAGCAGAAGCATTCCGCTTATCAGGCAGTCAATATTGTTAGCTCAAAGGCAATAAAATCTTTGCATCCAAATATAAGCTTTTGTGAGAAGACAGATTTATAAATTGATAATACAATCTGGAATTTCTTCTTAAACTTTAGTTAATTGAAGCGTTTGGGAAATGTGGTTCTTTCCAAAACAACTCCTTGAGGAACCATACCGAAATTACATTGCCTACTCAGGAACTTTAATGTTAGTGAACCTTAACTTTCCAATTATCAGAAACTGTCTTTAAATGAAGACTACTACAGAACTGGAATCTACTTTTGGTTTTGTTTGGATAAAGCAACTCAAGGCACACGACATGGACAGAGCTAAGCAGATATGAGGCAGATCTGTACTAAAACGGCAAACTTCACTTTCTCCTCCCTCCTAAACTTTTTCCCCAGTGAGGGCAATTTAGCAGTGGGCTTTATAAAAAATTCCATTAATCTTTATATGCTGAGGGCATGTCCTCAAATACACTGAAATTCTTGAAAAGACTCTCATAGGCTTCAGTGGACTTGTAATCAAGCTCTGAATGTTACAGTCAAGAGATTCCTTGATTTCATTTTCTAGGCACGATCAACAGTGATGGAAGCACCCAGCTCTGTGAAATGTTGTGTAATATTTTATAGTACGCTGTTGTATATGGCTTGATAGTGGTACAGATGTGACAGCCTAGGAACCCCTATAGTATAGAATATGGTAATTCCCGAGTGAACTCCCTTCTGGAAGAAGAAGAGTTTCTTTTAATGAATTAAAGGACAGCAGAGGCTGTGAAGAATGCATTTCTCTCTCTTTCTTTCCACAGTGCTTCGTATGCACAGTAAATAGATGTAAAGCATGACACCCCTCTAAATATACGTATAAAAGACATATAGCCAGGATTGCTCTTTAGAAATTACAAAGCGCTATCAGGCAATAAGTAGCATAATTTTTAGTTTAAACAATTCAATACTTTTGAGAATAATTTTTAAGCTATAACATAAATAGGCTCTGAATTTCTACAACAGACATAGGACAAACAGAAACAGCTTCTGCAAAGTTTATATATTGCACTCCACTTGCCAAAAACATGGTCTGAATCAGGAAATGGTGTGAACTAAACCAGTCAAAGTCCAACTAATTAATATTTTACTATAGCCGTTAGCAGACAAGACTGTAAAAAGTCCTCCTTCCCCGCCTGCGTGCTTAGCATGTGACAGGCCTATCACCTGGCAGAAACTGTCCAGGAGTCTTTTGGCTCCAGATTAACACAGAACTTGCCTGTGCAGACAAATTCCTGTGGGAGATGAAGGGCTTACACAAATGAGTATTTCAGGGCCACACCAATACACTGTTGCATTTCCAACCTCTCTGACTGCCAGAAGATCCACTGGCTGTAGAAAACTGGGAATTTCCCATGACACCCATCTCCGTGTGGCTCAACTTCTGCATCCTCCTGAGAGCTACATCCGCAAACTCCAGGGATGATGATTCCTGCAAGACTTACGGGAGGCAATTAGCACTGCTTGTTCAGTCTCCTGCTACGTTTGCCAAGCTAATACTTGCACCTTTCTCAAAGTGCTGTCAGTTGAATGGAGTTTGGTGAACTAGAGAAACTTCCACACCCATGTAAGAATACTGGGCAACTGAATCTTGACGCTACTTACTGTTGAGCTCTTCGACCACAGGAAATGGCAATCTAGTCTTTCATCTTTACCGGTAGAGTTTTCTGACCTTAATCTGAGGTGCATACTGATGTACCAGCAGACCTACTGGAGACATGAGGGACTGCAGCTGCTGAAAGCGTACATCCCAACTATAATCACAAACTGTTTATAAATAGAGCATGAAAGTCACACATGGTTTCTATGGACCAGGTGTTCTGGAGGCTATTTTTGAGTGGCACCGAATCCGGTAACGTATTTAGCCCATTTGTTAAGTGTTCACAAAGCTCTTGTGCTATATGCCAAAAATAAATCTGCAGTGACATGATCCATCAGACTCTGTCCCATCCCATCATGGAGGACCAGGGATGTGAGGATGCTCCTGTCTAGAGACCAAATTCAGCAAAGCTGAATTAAGGTTGCGTGTACATCTAGAGATGGACACAACCTGGCTACTGCCTGCAGGTTCATTTCACCGGTGTCAGGGCTTTCATCCCTTCACCCCTGCAAGGACACCGGCAGACCCTCTGCAGGGAAGGCTAAGGATGAAACCCCTGATAGATGCCCCTGACCCCGCTGCCCACAGACCTCTGGCAGTTCCACCCTCGGACGCTCCTGCCCTCTCCAGCCTGCC
>NW_009593777.1:0-10550 GCF_000690535.1 Cariama cristata
ATTTTACTTTATGATTTTATTTTATTTCATTTTATTTTTCTGAATCTGCTTCAGAGCCAATGCTTATAAGCACATGTGTAGCCAGGAGCAGGCCGATGTTTAGCCTCAGCTTAGCTTGAAACAACATCCCTTGCAGTCCAGCAAAGGAAAACCACAGAGCTGCAGAAAGTAGCCGCAGGAATAGAGGCCAAGCAGTCCTTGTTTCCTGAAGGGTGAGAATCTGAAGGATGAGGATTGGTACCAATCACACATAAAAGAAGAAAAGGCGGTGTGTGGTACCCCGGGGTATTTTCAAAAGTCTAACAATGCCCCAGGGCATTGTGACTGCTGTGTTGGTGGGTGGTGGCACTGTGACATGGGGGTGATGAGGCCCACCGCAGCCCCACCCCGCTGTGCTGCATCCCTTGGAGGAAGGCCTTTGGGGTGCTGGCCCCGAGGCAGTCCCTGTGCCCAGGAGGCCCAGGGGGCCGTCCCTGCCCTTGGTGGCCATGCACAGGGCACAGCTGCTGGGTGTCCCTGATACGTTCTCTGCCATTCAGCTCCCAAGGACAAACCTAGCGCCATTGCTCTCCTCTCAGGCCATGGCAGAAACCAACTCTGCACCCAGAGACCACCCCTGTTAGCCATGCCCTCTCTGCACCAGAGCTAACGACCATGAGGCCACAAGGACTCAGGACTTGACCTGACTGGACAAAGACCCTTTTCCAGGGGAGTGGGGATGATTTTGGCAGCCGCAGCCTGGAGGAAAGCAAAAGTGTAACGAGAGCCATAGGCTGGGACGGATGCTGCCAATAGCCGTCAAGTGAGCGGAGGTTACAGTAGTGTGGTGGAAAAGTTGGTCACTGGCAGACCTAGAACATTTGGATCCATGCCCCAAGTACAGCCAGGCAATGACTCTTCCAAACTGTAAAAATAGCCATTGCTGCTATCAATGTCACATCAACTTGTCCAACTGAAAGCGGGCTGCACAGCTCCTCTGGGACCCCACACCAATGGGCCGTGTTTATACAGGATACAAAACACGGTTCAGCTGTAGGGTAAAACTTTCACAGCTCATTGGTGACTTTAATCTTTCTGAGAGATATTTGCCTACCTCTTTTTGTGGGAAGGTGTTCAGATCTTATCTAAAACCCTGGCAAATCTCTTTTTCCTTTAGGATTTAGTATTTTTAGTACTGAAAGATGTAAGGAAGGTACTCTTGTAATTTTGTATGGTTTAACCATACTTTCCTGGGCCAAAATGTTCTGCGTCCTTTGATTTTGCCAGAATAAATAAATAAATATAACATTTTTTGGTTTTAAACACACACGTTCCATAGGTTGTTTTTTCTTCCCCTGCACTGAACTGATACCTATTGAAGCCACCTCTGCCACCAACTTCTTACAGATACTCTAGCAGACATGCACATTTTAGGTTGGTCTTCCTCATTTGCAGTAATTACTGAGTAACCTTCAGAAGCTCACCTGAACCCAGGCGAGAGCCACTGGTTAATCAGCAGCATGCTGAGAGGGAGATTTCTCAAAGCCATCTCCACTGAATAGCTACATAGAAATGCAGAAGATTGCACAGACTCAATCACCCAATGGATATACATGTAATTAAAGAAACAGAATGAGGTCAGCGAAATACAGCTCTGGAAGAACTGTGGGGAGGTAATGACATGCTTTCTGCACTAAGGAGAGTAGCTTTTATCTGCATTATCAGGCAAAAGAGTTACAGCCCAAACTGCAACCTGGATTCTGACTTTCACTCCCAAACAAGTAAGACAGTATGACCTCAAACAGCTTCAAACCTATGGGTTATGAGACTACCACACATTGCAATGAAAACACCTCGGAACACTTTAATACTTCACAGAAAACCCCAGAAAACCTTCCTGCTCTGCCCCACACACAAACATTTACCCTCCAGTACTATACTATTCCTACATGTAGCTGTCTCTACCTGAAGCTTGACCCAATGGCCTTAAATGTTCGTTTTTCTTTGGAATCGAATGTTCTTCTAATCAGTTCTTTGTGTTATTGGTGCTAGTGTGATTTATTTGCTTGCAAAATGTAAGCCTCCTCGACAGAGTGTAGGAACTTTTGACTCGTCAGGATGCTTTCCCTCTTGCATAAAACCTCAGGTGAGTCGTGCAGCTCTGCCCAAACCTCACAGGCCATGGTGATGAGGCTCTCTGTCTCTCCATAAAGCTTTGTTGAGCATCCCGTTTTGGATACTCTTAGCCCAGGGCTGTTAACTGAAGGAAAGGACTGGTCCAACATAAATAAACCCCAGTTGAGGACAAGCTGCGCAGAGGAGCTTTGTCAAAAGGAGGAAAGGGCCAAGGTCTATCCACAGCTCACCCACAGCATCTCTCTGTCTATCCCACCACACGGTGCCTTCGCTCATTATGCAGGAGGTTTCATCCCAAGTGACTAGGCAGCAGTGACACCTAATGCACAAGCTGGTAATTCCTTTTAACACAAAAATACTGAAGGGCCCTCTGCCTGCCCGTTTCTAGAATCAGGGTGTACCCTCACAGACAGTTTGCAAGTTTTAGTGAGTTTCTGAGTGGCTGGTGGACGCAAGTCCATCGGCACAATTTCTGAAGCACTTGCTTATTATCAAAGTCAACAAAAGTTTTTTAAAAAACAGCAAACATGCTTCTGCCATATAAATCTGTTTGTTATTAAGTGCTCTGCTTTTAAAATTTTAAGTGCTTAATTTGAAATTATGGTCACCTATGTATCTCTTTAAAATTCAGATTTTATAAATTATTTTTAAATTAGTCATAATAAAGAAATATATATTTGCTGCTGAAGCTTTTTTTTAACAGATACCAAGTACTGAGTTGGCAGTCTTTTCCTTACCCCATGGAAACAGAATATGTTAAGGGATAAACTCACGACCGATACAGGCTCTTCTACGGCTCCAGAGAGAACATCCTCCCCATTTCTGTTTATTCGGTTTTCCCAAGTCAATAATGAGTTCATTCAAACCGAGAAACTGATTTGGCTTTGAATAGTAGGAAAATTTATTTTCCTTTTCTAAGCTATGAATAAAAAGTCTGAGGGGCTTGGACATGCTAGGTCTAAAATTCTGAAGGACTGAATGACCAGAAATAACATGTCAACCATTTATTGGTAAAATTTCTTTGAAAGAAATCAGTTTTAAATGATTCATATTTTTTCTATGCATCCAGCACATTCCACATACTTTTTTTTTTGGCAGATCAGATTGTTTTCAGAAAGCTGGTTTTCTGCACTGTTACTTGAATTTCTCTTCCTATCCAAAGGCATTTCTACCCAACAGTGAATAAGAACAAATATTCCAATAAATAAGAGATATCATTTACTATTTTATAACATAACATTTAGAAATTTTCCTTAAGTTTTAAAAGGCAAGTTCTATTCTCACTTATATATGAAAATAAAACATTCTGCTAGTTAGCAAAAAGAAATATTAGATGAAGCATAAAAGCAATCTTTAATTGTAAATCAATATCTATTAATATTTACCTATCAAAACCTAACTTTCTTCGGAAAAGGGCTAAATTATACAAAGGCAAAACAGGATGAATGTTGCTCATTAAAATCATGGTCTTCTGAAGGTTAAAGTCTTTTATTTAAAGCAATGAGCTCTGCTTATTACAGCTGAGCTATTTGGGAATAAAGGTATTTCTCTGGGCATTGCTATATCCGTTTCTGTGGTTCTTTATACTTTAGTTTGGAATTTTGAAGGCTGGTGGTGATTTTGAAGGTTGATCATGATACAAGGTTTTCCTCCATTATGAACTATTATGTAAAGCTAGCTTGAATAAGCTATATAATTTTGCCAAATGATTCCTGAACCTTAGCCAATAATCTGATTAAAGAGAGCAAGAACTCACTTTTTATATTTAAAAAGTATGTTTGGAGAAACTCCACTGGTCATTCAGATTTCATTAACCTCCAAGTTAATAATTCACATTCTGTCCTTTATATTACATTCTGTCTTCAGGCCAAATTCACCCCTGGTATGTTCAAACTTGGGAAAAAGTCACTCAGAATGACTCTGTTTGCTCAGAAACAAGTAAAACTAGAACAAAAGAAAGAAAACATATTACATTGCAGGTCCTTTCCCTAAACTGCTACAAATGTGCTCTGCTGCTGTGAGTCTCCTCTAGAAGGTTAACGCAGCAGGAGCTCTCAGATGAGAAGAATAACGTAAGAGTGAATTTAAAAACTAAGATGCATAAGACAGCAGCACAGAGCGGGAGCTGTAGAAAATAGCTTTCTTCCTAATGTGTACCCAAAGCATTACCAGCTATGCTGAACTGAATTCTGCACACTGTTAGAGGAGCAATGATGATTCATAGAAAGATAATACACTGAGCTATCTCTGACAGAGTCCGTAGCAGATCTTAACAGATGGGACAGATCTCCCAGCGTGCTCCCCTGCCAGCATCCATTACCTCTATTGTAAATACTGAGCCAAAACATTACTCAGTGCGTGACCTGTCCATTCACAGAAGTCATATGCTCCTTTGAGAAGACCCAGGGAGTAGAAGCAGGAGGGAAGGCAGATTTTACGTAAGTCTTTTTTTTTAAAATGCTGTCTACAGTTTCCTCTGCCCTGAATCCCAAAATGTGTTGCTTCCGTGTTCCACTTCTCCACAGTGCAAGAAGTATTTGGCCTCAAAGACATGCTGAGCCTTTTGCAGAAGAACAGCTTCACTTATGCTCATCTATGTGTATGAATAAGATAAAAGTCCAAAGGACTCAAAGATTATTTTGGAAAAAAATCTAAATATTTATATGTATCTCTAAAGTCTCAGACTGGAATATCATGCCTTATCCCCAAGGTTTCCTTGTTCTTACCAATCCCCATCAGTGATACCCCATGCTGAAAGTCCTCAAACCAGGGAACAGATTCAGCTTATCCATTCTAACTCACTTGTGTCAAGAGCAGGCCAGTTCCCTCCCTCCCTCCCGCCCTGTCTTTGAGCTTCATCGGTAGATACATTACAGTAGAAAACAAAACAATACTGTCTTAATTTTTCTCATGCAAGATGACTGACATCTAGGTGATAGCTAGATCCTACCCACTTCTCTGAACAACTCTTAGAAATAGTGTAGTCCCTACCACCTAGAAAAAAGCAGTTCTTTGCTTATTTTTGTTAATTAAATCACAAAAATCCAAGACACTATTTCCATGGAGAAAAGAAACCAAATAATCTTTGGCTACCATTTCTGAGAGCAGGCTAGACTTGAAATGGATAACATACAGTTTGAGGCTTGCCATTTTTTTCACTCGTCCACTCCCTGCCCCACACTCAAAGTCAAATGCATCCATATAATCTACTTATAAATGTTTCCAGACTTCCAGACAATGCAAAATGATACTCATACCCAGCTCTGACAGCCTTTTTCACAGACATTGCAGTATATTGTCCAAAATGTGCGGATTTGCAGACACTTTTCATACTCAACTCTAAGCAATTTCACATCAAATATTTATTGCAGGTCTAATTTTAGAAAAATTCTTGAAGACTATTATAGTGTAACAAAATCTAAAGTGAATTAATATGATCCAGCAAAGGGAAATACAAAAAGCCTGTATTGACATTGAAAAGCTTGGATATTCAGTTCTTAGAGGTCTGGCTTCCCATCAGCTTTTGCGGTGCTTTAAAAAATGAGAATAAGACCAATACCCAAAAATTAGAAGGTTTGTGGGGGTTTTTTAATAAGCTAATGTGTGAAAAAAATTAATAGATGCCCAATATACCTGGATGAAGCATTCATACACATGGCTGCCTTATGTTTCTATGAAAGTGCTACTGTGATGGGGGTCTGTTTTATGGTCTTTTGGTATCTGGCTATTGGCAGTCTTGGTATCAGGGCAAGTCTGATTTACATTTTTAGTGCCAAAGACCTTAAGAAACCAACGATGAAAACAAAATAGTATGTCTGATCTCATACAAACTAGTATGTTTGAGATCTACCAACAATAAGAAATTTGTGTTGTGCTGCCTTTTTTCCCAGGAAGGATGCAATGTAATGTAGCACTCACAAAAGTGAACCATCAAGAATATTGTTTCATTGGGAATTTGTACTAGAAGTTATCTGACTTGGATCTAACAACACGATTATAAATACAAAAGGATGATGAGTTGACAATATCACAAGACCATTGGCAGAAACCAGCAAGTCAGTCATGAGCAGTTTTCAAAAATATTCCACATCCTTTCTTTTAAAATTCCCGATTACGGTATAGATACTACCAAAAAAATTTAAAAAATTAAGTCAAAGATCACCTCTATATTGCTGTCAAGGTAAGCAAGGTTTCATTGGAAATAGTTTTATTATGCAAAGGCATATATATTTTGTAATAACTGTGTTTTAGAAAGAGCTGAATAGTGGTCCTTTGTTCATGAAACTGAAGAAACAACTGCCAGATCTTTTACTATGAGAAGTCAGGGAAATATTCCTAAAGGGGGAAGAGGACTTCACAAAACATGGGCATCTCTTGAAAAAGTGCTTTTTCAAGCAGAAGGAAGCATGTGAAGATGCTTCATATCCCTTCAGACTCATGTAGTTGACCCAGAATATCTTGCCTCAGAATACAGGGATGCAAAGCACAAATTAAAAAAAAAAAAAAAATAAAATAAGGGAAAAGCAAGCAAAAACATCAGAACTGCACAGCAGCCCTGCTGAGTCAATTCTCACGGGCTGGAAACAGGACCCTGTGTGCTAAATGAGAATTGACAGATTACCTGCTAATTAGACAAGAATTTAGAGTGATGGTGGATTTGCAAATCAATTCACAATAAAAGAGTCGGTGCACATCACCAAAGCTGCGGGTGCCCATGTGGCTGGGATTGTCAGCCTCTGAGTGGATTAGCATGAGCAGAGTGCTGATGTGCAACTCATGCTGCTGCTGGGCTGGGACTGGAAATTACAATCTGAAAGGTTGTTGGGCACTCACTCTAGCCAGACTGCTATCGGCATTCAGAACATGTGTAGGTCTTCCCAGTTTCCTGGTTTTATCCTTTGAACACAAGATGTCTTCAGCTACTTTTCAATATCTGGACTGTCTGTCTTTTGAAAGGGATGGGGGGATTTGTCTTGGCATATGTTGATACCATTGATTATTTTAGCCAACCTCAGGAAAAGGAAAAGCCTAATACTGAAGAAGTGTTCGAATGCAGGGCTGATTTAATGGACGAAGAACAATTATGGATGAAGAAGTGGATTATCCCAATGACGGAATGGAAAAAATCAACACTAAACTAGAAATGAAAAAAAAAAGCCCTTTCATTTAGCAATATGTCCAGGTATTACCAAAAACTGTGTACTAATATGTTATCTCTTTGACTGCATGCATCCTGCAACAAAACATGCAATAATAAAATAGATGTAGTAAGGAGACCCTGCTAAGTGGTAAGGCTTTTCTAAGACCTGACAGAAGCTTTGAGAAAGGTTCTGTTAAACCTACAGAAATATTTTCTCCTGACAAAAGTCATATGAAGACAGCAGCAGATACCCTAAGTAGGGATGAAGAACCAGGAATTCCCTAAAGAATCAACTCTGCTCTGGTCTTTTCTCTGCAGGAAGATAAAGGGAAGACGGAAAAGGGGAGAAATGAGGAATAAAGGAAATCTCTCCACTAGGTTATAATGAATATTCTAACGATCCCTTATTACTCACCTGCTTACCTACATGGAGCTATATCA
The DNA here is from genome assembly GCF_000690535.1 of Cariama cristata. NCBI lineage: Eukaryota > Metazoa > Chordata > Aves > Cariamiformes > Cariamidae > Cariama > Cariama cristata. The sequence goes on from NW_009593777.1 coordinate 7,697, forward strand.
GAAAGTGTCACTATGAAAAGAAAACAGAAGACAAAGCCATGGATGGCTAAATGATCGTATGTTCAGTAAGAAACACAATGATACTTAAGAACAGCAGGAAAAAATATTTATTGGAAAATATTCTCTCCATATACTATCTGTATGTCTTAGTCCAAACAATGCCCTAATAAAATAAAAATTTAAATAAATAAAAAAGCCTGGAGAAAAAAGGATGTGGGGAAAAAGCTAACAACCACTGAGATAGTATTTGCTAGACAGAAGGGACCATATATGAGCTAAGTAGAATTCACCAGCCTTTACACTGAAAAATAAGACTTATTAACAATCAGTTGATTTTGCCTTCTTTTTCTGCATATATCTATAGATGGATAAATAATAGTTTGTTGTGAACAGACAGCACTTTAACAGACTAGATCATAGGCTTCTGAGCAAAGAGGACTTCTGCTGTCATACCCATGTGGGATGGTCACAATGACTGGGAAGACTGCTGTTCAGTGACCCAGTCCTGGGACAGAGAGAGGAAGGAACATAGGGTTCCTCCATCACATCAGGAGCTGAGCCTGTTACCTGGGAGCTCAACTCCCAATGGAATAAAAGCTTAGTCTATAATTACGGCATGCATCGTGGATCAAGCAAGTGTCCCACATACGACCCGTACACTTTGAAAGCGTTAGTGCAGCTAACACATCACAGTCTTTCAATAACATCTTCTATAGACTGGATTTCCAGCATAATCCTGTGTTTTCTTAACTTTTTGAAAGCGTTGCATTTTGGGCTAATGCCCATCTGGGGACTAGTACTGTTAAAATAAAAAATAATAAAAAAAAAAGCAGAATGGCTGTGAAAACTTTCCAAATAATAAAAAAAGTTTCATCATAGGACTGTATAGAACAGTCATATTTTTAAATTTGATGGTGTTTGGAGTGATGTGGGCACTAGTGTGTTGCTGGTTTGAAGAAAAGATAGGATTTTTTTTTCAAATAATGTGATTATTGAATTATTACATACCAAGCACGCTCAATAAAAAGCCTAAAATAAAAGAGTACATAGGATCATCTAGAAAGAGAGAGACACTGGACAGATACATACAGCCAGGAAAGCATGCACTAGTCTGTATTGGTATTAGAGGACTTTAAAACATCACAGGGTAAATTGGCTGCCTTTGTCTCAGTTAAGTGTGTACGCGGATAACTAGATCTATGGCAGAGAAACAGAATGATTCCAACTGAATCCATTATTTCAACAACTGAAATGAACATGTGTGTAGGCCTGGAGGAAGAACAGGTTTAACACGCATACTCTTACCTCTAGTACCTGTAAGCATTTCAAATTTCAGGAGTCTCTTGGAATTCAGCTGGTGTCATAGAAAATGATTAACAGATAGACTAAATGTGCATATATAACACATGGAGATACATATTTATATATCCATATGTAGCAATCACATTCTACCTGTCTCATACATACTAAGACTCATAGAAGTGTTTCTTGCTTGGTTTCTTGCTTATGGCTCAGATCCCTGAGGTTTCAAAAGCTTCTGAAGGAAATCAGTCCTGGAATTGTAAAGGGGTCTCCATGTTCATTAGCAACATTTGCAGGTCTACAAATCAAAAAAGTTGAAACTCCCCCACTTAGAGAACCAATGAACAAGAAGTAAGTTGTCTTACTTTGTAAACAGAAACAGGTTGAATTCACCACTGCATAACTGTTCCCTTTTTATCTTTTCCTCTTGGTTGCTCTTTCCAAAGAATAAATCAAAATATTTAAATAAAATTAGTTGGAAGAAAATGGGTATTCAAAAAAAGAAAAAAAGTAGCCCAGTTCAGTCCAACTCCAATCCATTATTGACAATACCTTAGGTTCAGAGTAAAACCTTGCCAAGAGTGTCCTTGATAGGATTTGGGTTAATGGGGAGAAAGGGACCTGCACCTACAATATGGGACACACCGAAAACTTGAGTTTGTACTGCACATAAATACAGAGAATGTTTGCTCAGTATTTATACTCACAAAAATGGTAACATCCTCCCTTCAGTATAGAAATTGGTTAATCATGACAAGATAAATTGATCAAAGGTCTGCAGATCTGAGTCACTAGGAGCAGCTGGTGTTTAGCAGCCTATGTGTTAGATACCAAGGAAACCTTAAAAACAGGAAATATCAAATGCAGCTCAAGAGAGTAGAACTGTTGTGAATTTGTACTTTTCTGATTCATTCAATGATTTGCAGATGTCCTCCAAAACCTATGGCCAAGTTATAACAAGCTAGGCAAGCCTAGTCTTTACATGAAGCTGACCCATCAGTTACTAATAGCAGATCCAAGCTAAAATGCTACGGATTTTTTTCTGCCAGATAAGACAAATGACTTTCTAAGAAGTTTCAAATTATTTTGTTCTGAAAGAAACCCACATCCCAAAATCTGTTGGTTAAAGAAGTGGTTAAGCATCTGTAATTATTTTTAGAATTTCAGTAACTAACTACATTACAGCACATCAGACAAATTCAGACCTGCAGCCAAAATCTTCTATGCTATGTTGGTGTAAATCTGAAATAGCTGACCTATTTTCAGGGGAAATTATACTGATTTCACTGAGATCAGAATTTGGCCCCTAAAATCAGCAAGTGCAACTCTTCATCAGCCCAGTTTGATCCCACGCTGTTGGAAAGGTTGAGCAATTTACTCTTACTTTGCCTTCAGGAAATGTACAATAACGCTGAACAATTTGAAAGGCACTGCCAAACACCGATGGTATCAAGAAAAGCCTCACCATCACTGAGGAGAGTTGTTAATGCTTAGAGGAACTGAGTAAGCAAACACACACATGACAAAGGAGCTTGTTCTCCCCCGCCCCCCC
>NW_009593777.1:10581-16180 GCF_000690535.1 Cariama cristata
CCCCCCCCCCCCCAAATGTTAATGACAAAATTCCTGCCTAAGGAGAGGGAATTGGTGTGTTACTCCAATATTAAGCATTGAGAATAGAAATTCCCTCCAGGAATGCAATTTATTTACTGTGCTTTCAGCTGGATAGAATTTGTTTCCCCCATATTCTGGGAAAAAAAATTAAAAAATACTTTCTCTGTTCTATTTTAATTAGAGATATGTGCGCACACATAAAGACCTGCAAATCTAGGTGTCTTTCCTTCTTCCACTCCCTTACTGCAAGGAAACACTTTTTTTAAAATTGTAATTAAAAACTACACAGGAAAGCAATAACCTGAATGTTTTACTTTGCAAATGAGCTATTGCTGACCTAAAACAACCTTTATTTTAACATCTGAGAGAACAGTATACTGAATTAGAGCTGAGTACAGTACTACCACCCTCATACATAACGCTGTTAGAAAACTTCTTAACCTACAGAGAATAAAACATTCTTCCTCTTCTTGGAGTAAATTCTTCCCAGCAGCTCGGTACGTTTATTGACTAGTTGTTGTGAGAAACATTAAAACTATTATGAAGCCTCCTAAGCAGTAAATAAAAGAACAATGAAGGAATTTTGGAAGGGAGCCCACCATCCATGGGTAGACAGATTTAAAAATAATTCCCTAAAGACTACTGGGTTCTAAATTGACAGTTTTATTTAAAGAGAGGGACCCAGACACTGTCCTGGACAGCCAAGTCACTTCAACGCCCAGATAAGGTCAAAAAAAAGCAAACAAAAGGTAAGAGGGCACAAAAAAGGGAGGGTAAGAAATGTTGCCATATGAATGGCACCATTATTTATATCAGGAGTTCATGCTTCTCTGCAAATACAGTCGGTACTATGAATGTTATCTCAATAAAGGTACTGCAAAATTAGATAGAATTAAGAACTGGAAGCAAAAAAGGACATGAAGAAAGATCTCACAGAAAGAGAATTTGAAAATGTTGCAGTTGTCTGCTTCAAAGAGAAAACTAACTACAAGCCATCATAAGAAAATACCAGTCATCTAGGAAAAAAAAGATTATAGACGTTACTTTACATTATACATAACTAAGTAGGCAATTGGTGAAAAAAACAAAAGATACTAAATGCAAAACTCCTGAAGTGGACTTTCTCCATACACAACTCATCTGCAGAACCTTCTGAAGCCAAAAATTCAGACAGGAAACGGAAGGGTAAGTGCAAGACAAAAAATTTATAGAAATATTTTAAAGCACAAATGCTTCATTGATACTCCAAAGAACACAGTACAAGTCTCGATTCAAAACCTTCTGAAGTCAATGGAATGTTTTTCCATTCGTCCTGAACGCAGATTAGCCTATTGTTATGAATTTCCATGATTTGTGAGAGAGGATATAAATCCCAACTTTAAAAGAATACAAATGTAGTTTCTGTGTTATTATTATTTCAAAAGTACTTGTCTTGGTTTCTCCCTTGGGATAGATAATGGAAATAGTATAAAAAGAAACATAATGAAAATGAAATTTGGAAATAAACTTTACCAGAAAAAGAAGCAATATCAAATAACAGTACTCCCAAAATTGAATACAGTTATGGAAAGTTGCCATCTGAAGAGCTGACTTGTTCACATCCATTACTCAGAAATCACTTCAAAGATGGCAGATGCCTACAGTAGATGCAGACACATGTAAGAAGTATTTCAGCTGTTTAAACAATCTGTTTTGCACAGAAAAGCTTCTGATCTTTTGGCTGGTAGTTTTCATGAAATACGGGGAAAAAACTTAAACGTAATAACACCATTCGTGAAAACAGGACTTGGAGGCACCTGAAACAAAACCAGATTGGTAAAACTAACACACCCACTCACACACACAGAAAAAAAACGGAATAGAAAATAAAGCAAATGTAATTATGCAATTCACACAGCAACTGGACCAAAACCTTCATTATTTCAAATACTTGCAGCATCGTCCCCCAGTGAGTCAGATGTGTGAAAACTGTCTTCAGGAGAACTGGAATCTATTTGTACCTTAGTGACTAATAACAAAATCAATGCTCCTTTGTGCTTGTAGCAAGCATCATGTGGGCCTTTATCTCTAGTGCTGATCGGCCACGAGAGCAAGGTGGAGAAAGACAGCAGGTAGAATAGAGGAGCAGACAGCACAAGAAATAGGAAATGGAAGAAAGTGAGAAGAAAGGAAGGAGATGGCAACATAAGTAAAAGACATAAAAAAAGAGAAACTAATATAATATCTACAGATGAAGTGACATTTCCTTTTTTGAACTCCATTTTTTGAAGTCAGAGAGAGACTTCCATGGCCCATTGACCTTGTGCTCACCTTTCCCAAAGGGCTCAGTTTCATTCACCATGCTTTACAGCTACAAGGACTCTGAAGTTTGCTTAACAAAATTTTGCAACAATGCTAATTATTTTGCAACTTTTTCACCAAGTACTGAAACCATTTTTTGCTACAGGAGTTGTTCCCCACCCTTATTTCTTTCCTAACTTACTATAGTGAGGAAAAAGAAAGATATGACTGGAGAAAACTGTTAAAAACTACAAGTTAAAAATATTTGCAGAAGAATGAACACACATACACACACTCAATGAAAACTAGGTGAATAGAAAAAAATTCAGTTTATGGGAGGAAAAGAAGTCTTGCATAGAAAGCAAAATATCGAAAAAAGACATAAAGTGCTGTGGAAACTAAAAGAAAAATAAAATCTGACACAAGAAGAAATACAATGCAACAATGGCTGATTTCACGAGTGTCTAGAAATATGATAAATATTGTAGCTACCAAAATCTGACATAATCCTGAATCTGACTCCATAAATTTTCCAGCTTGATTTAGAAAAATGCTTCAAAATGGATTTGTTGGCATTTAAAAAACATTTGCAATCAATGCAAGGCATACAATCTTGAGTTACCTTGCAGTTACGGAGCGGTAAGAACAAGCAGCCCAAGTGGGAAGTTACGGCAGCTTGTTTAGTCCCATCCCACCACCCCAGCCAGGAGCAGGCCAGCTGGGGGGCAGCAGGGATGGCCCTAGCCCTGGGCATGGGGCACCTCCCTGGGGACAGGGGTGGGCTGAGGCTAAACCAGGACGTCCACCCATGGGTGGGGATCAGGATCAGCAGGATCAACAGAGTCTGTGGCCCAGCCGAGCTCCTGGGGCTTTTCCAGGCCCTCAGCAATGGCTTGAAAAACAAGACTTGCTTCCCCTTACTGTATTTCCTGGCCTTCTTCCCACCCCAGAGGAGAAGTGGTTGCCTGCATAGGGTGGGCTCAGAGCAGGTAACTACATTACAGGAGAGAAGAGATGGCCCATGATCCTTGCAGAAGATGGACTAAAGAGGAGGAGGCTCCATGCTAATGAAACAAAACTGAAAGGGGGTCCCAGAACTAGAGACGGAAAGAGAAAGCTTCTTCCCTCAAATCTGTCAGCTCCCTAATGGACACCTCCACTCAAAACATTACTAACTTCAGCCAGTCCGTTCCCTCAGCAAAATCATAATGCAAAATTTCGTAGCCCTGCCATGAACAGCGCTACGAAAACCCTAATAACTGTTCCCAATCCCCCTTCCCTCCCCCATTCTCCTTTACCTGCTCCAAAATTTCTCACCCACAACTGCAAGACTGAGTCATTATGCTGCTGAGAAACTTTGAGCCAGCTCTGGGACTGGGTCCAGCAGCAGTGCAGCTGCTCTCACACGATGCTGAACCCGAATCATTAAGCTTTGCCAGACATGAGCCACAAGGGTATCTCAGCACACAGATCCCCAATGCCTCTGCTTGTCAGGGAGTTTATTAGCCCAGGCAAAGTGCCAGACCTTGGCAGACCCATGGGTCTGTGGGGTGCAAAGCTTCAAGGTGTGGGAGCACTTCATGCTTTTCCAGGTTTTCCATTAATTGAAGTTAAACTGAATTTGCCAAAGGGGTGACTGATCTTGAGCTGGTTTTCCCTTTTGGTTATTTTCTCTGCAAACAAGTTGACTTAACTCAGCACCTATTATAATTCTTTCCGTAATAGGTTAGAATACAGAATTCGTGGATTGTCACTGAAAAGTTTTGTGTCAGTCTTTCCACCTGCTGCTCTGGTACCTGGTTCAGCCATGCTTTTGATCAAACTGGTAGCCTAGCTGGCATCTCCAGTTCAAACTGCTGCACCTACACGAGCAATTCAGTTGTTCAAAGATAATCTTGAGACCTCAAAAGTAATTCAGGTAATGGATCCAGTCCACAGATCTCCTTCTGTCAACCCAGTGATCGCAGGCCCAGTGTCCACTCTCCAGCTACACTCCAAAAAGAGGAGCCTGGGGCAGGTTAATGACTTGTACAGTTATGATATAGTAAGTACTTGGGTTACCCAGCTGTGGTGGTCCTCAACCCTTTTATTCAATTTCTGTATCAGCGCAGTTGTACATTACTTGGAGTAATTCGGTTGTAACATATCCAGATCCAACGGAGAACAGTATAATCACCAGAGAATGAGTTGTCAGCATGCTTTCAGAGGTTAGTAGGAAAGAAGTCCTTAAACTCAGAGGATAAACACAAAAGATGTTTTGCTTCCTCCAACAGATAGAAAGTGGACAACAAACTCAGAATATAATCTGAAGTTACACACATAATAAATACAACAGAAGTTACATATTTCTGTGTTATGTCAGAGGAAGAGTATATGAGAAGCAGCAAGCCATTAACCCCTGGAAAGACTAAGTAAACTATGTATTTTGTTGATTTTATGAACTAGGCTTAATTAGACATAATATGGCTTGCCTAGGATTTCACTACGGATTCACAGATTTTGCTTTACTTCCAGTGTTAGAGGCTAAACAGACAGATCTTTGGAAAAGGAGGCAGTAACGCAGCACGTCCATCTCATGAAAGAATGAAAATCTACTGGATAACAGGGTTCATGTTCTAAAATTACTTCTGCAGTCACAAAATATACATCTCATTATCATTTCTGGAACTTCCCCTTCATGTTCCTACCAAAAGCATGTAGTTGAAAGTAACAAGCATTACCATAATGGAAACAGAATTTCCCCATTCTCAATGTGGAAAGTATTTTAGTAAGATTACTTAATTATAATGGTAATGATTGTAATAAGATTCACAGTACATCAACTTAGTCTAGAAAAGTGACTTTACCATCCTTGTGTATAGATATCTATTACAATTTCTTTTGTTGATACCTTAACAAAAACCCAAACCCTAACTTTTAGAAACTTAGCACTCTTTCTCTCACTGAAGTTTTATATTACATTTATCACCATGATATCCAAACACAGAAGAATTTTAAAATCTCTCTGTAGGAGCTTTCAGTGTTCTGCAGAGAACAAAATGGATGGCTTGCAAGTAGAGGAAGGGCAAGAACCATGACGCTAATGATGGCACCAGGGAAAGGTGGGATTTCAGGGCAGCATGTCAGAAGACAGATCCCTCTGTGTGCCAGTTTTTCCACCTGCATAAAGAGCTTATAGAGCACAACCATGTTTCTAGAGTGCTTTGAGCTTTACAGAGAAGAATTATTATGGAAACAGAGAGAATTATTATGGAAACAGAGGCCTGGATAGGAATACCCTTTGCTGGGTGAAAAACTG
>NW_009593778.1:0-17980 GCF_000690535.1 Cariama cristata
TGAGGCACAGTGCCAGCACCTCTTTTAACAGAAACTTGTTTTCTGGCCAAGCCTAGGGACTGGGAAACTCTGGCTAACCAGAAAATGTCCTGATCTCAATACTCCAGTGGGTGCTGGGTTTTTCTAAACTTCTTTACCTCCCATGACAGCAACCTACAGAAAGTCTACATACAGGAGGACTCTCTTTTCCCCTCCCTTTCCCCAATTACAGTTGTCCCTCACTCTTCCTCAGCTCAGACATAGGTCCCCTTCCCTGAGCTCATCCCATTTACCAGCCTTCCTCGAGGACACTTCCATCCTCTTACTATTCTGAACTTATCACTCCCATCTGGCATCTCCCGCTTCATCATTTAAATGATGGTTTGTAGGAAGGAGTATGAAAGCACGCTGTGTGTACGGTATGGGGGCCTAAGGAAGCTGTTGAGAACTATTTGTCAGAAGAAAGAATGTATTCTACTCCACCGCGTCACTTATCCGTTTGGTCTCATCAGTGGAAATGGGTGGAGAGTGCTGCTTGCAGAGGTTTGAAGTGCCCTGCACGGGCTAATAAGGCAGGACATCAAAATACCAGGGAGAAAATAAATGCAAGATGCAGTGATACTAATGTCACAGCAGACCTGGGAATTTCCTGCACCTCAAACATCACTTTTCAAGGGTGAGTTGATTCCCAGATCATTGCTTTTCCCCACTTGAAGCAGGGCTAAGGTCCCTGAGCTCAGGGAGGAGAAGTGAAGAAAAACCCCAGGGATGTTGCAAGAAGTGTGTTCACGGTGGTGATGGAGTTGACAAAAGTTCAGCTCCTTGAGAGAATTTAATGTGGCCATGAGAAACCACCAAGGAATGTCCGTGATAATACAAAGGTGCTGAGCAAGAGCCTTCAGGATCTAGAGGACTTCCGCAGAATCCAGACGATTTTGGCAGGATCCAAAGTCAGGAGTATGGTAATAGAAACACTGCTGCCCAAACAAACAAGAGCAAGCATCAAGATGCTGTTGAGCATATAAAGCAGATGGCAAAAAAGGCACAGGGCTCATTGTGGCAGCAAGCAGGATCAAAGCAAATCAGTAAAGACTGGAAGGTTGTACCAGGGAAGAGTCAGTGCATACCCTGCTCCTCTTGTACTCTTCTCTGTAAAACCTCAGTGGGCCACCATCTCAGACTGAGGTCTCTTCAATGCAGCATCCACCATGGGGGGGCCTCTTGCACAGTAGGAATGGAATAAAAAATAAATATAGCTTGGTATGGTCCCAAAACTAAATGAACACTTAACTTGAATTTGCACTCCAAAAGCTGGATTTTGAGCTCTGGGACACAAATAGGATGACTAATACAAATGAGTTAATAGAAATGGAAATCACCCCCATCTGAAGTGGAAGTAAAACCCAGAGCTTAATGCACTCAAGTTAGGGGGACTGGGTAATTCCTGAGGATAATGATAATTAAAAAAAATAAATCTATCAAGGCATAAATGGCAGTGTGTGCTATGGAACAGCAAATGTAAAACTGTGTTTAAGAGAAGCCCATTAATCTGACTGCAATAGTGTGCAAGATTTCCTGAACAAGTTATGAACGGAACAATAATTAAAAGATACTGTGGTTAATGGAAAGTAGTATAAAATGTAGTATGGGTTTAGAAAGCGAAGCTCATGCCAGACTGAATGCAATATCTTTCTTTAAAAAGATAACTGGTTTTCAATGGGGGAAATGTGGTAGGTCTAATCTATTTGGACATCTGTAAGGAACTCAGTAATAAAACTGCATGGGAAATTTCTAGTTGGAACTAGAAAAAAAAGGGGGTGCTACAAGAATCAGTAGCAGGTGAGGAACTTGCCAAGGAGGTGACCAGGATACACACAGAGGGGATATCAGTCCCGGAGAAGGCTCAGCTCTCCTGGACTGAGCTCAAGGACAGCCTTGTCTGGCTCAGGCAGGACAGCTGCGAACTTTCATGGCAACCTGGGTACGAGGGACCAGCACCAACAAGGCTGGGTTTTACTGTGCAGGGGTCACAGAGTGACCTCTAGGACTGGGTTAATGAAGTAGGATTAAAAAAAAAAAAAGTCTCTAAATTAACAGTCATGCATTTAGGCACTAATGAACATTTGTGGTCTGACATGAGGGCTCACCAGTTGGAAAGAGAGGACATTAGCCTGTCTCAGTGTAGACACAAGACACCAAATGAGAGCTGGCCTTGAAAAACACAAATTCAGTCCTAAAATATACCAAATCAGGAATTTCTGCTAGAAGTTACTCAAAACATTTGCATAATGTTACAGAAGAGAGCAGCGAGGTGCTTGTTAAGGATGTATACACCATTTCATCGCTCGCATTTTGGAAAGTTTCAATGCCACCTATTACTCAGACATGCATGATGTCCTTTCCAGCCACGGCTATAAAACCACCACCTTAAGGTCAGTAGTACTGTTCTAAAAAAAATACAAAAAAAAAAAAAACACAAAACAAAGCAAAATAAAACCCCAAACCACCAACCAAAGATCCCCTCAGCTTGTGTTTGGCTGAAAACAAACAGCCAACAGATCCTTCCTGGTGACACACACAAGTCCCAGCCCAGCATTCACCAGCTGATAGCTGCATCCCACCTGGCACAGACTGACTGCCAACAAAACATGTTCTCCATGTTACATTCTTGCCCTCCCACCTTTTCTCTTAGACTCATCTTAAAAAATTAAAGTTACTTCTGGGTTCCTATGATTGATGAAATTCAATTCTCACATCTCGGGTACTTAATAAACCTACATGCAGAATGAGCTTTTTTCAGGGAATGTAAGAATTTATTGTCCTTTGAAGTAGACAAGGACAGTGGTGTAAATGTCCTCAGATTTAGAAAAGTCATGTGGAAATTTAATGTCATAAAATATCCAGTTTCTGATGCTCCCCAAGCCTGCAGTTCTCCCCACAGCTGCAAAACAGCTTTGTTTCTTCACATAGTTTCACAGTCCATCCTCTGTCTCTTCTCTGCATGCTCAGTCACATCACTGCAAATGACAAGATGTGAAGCTTGCTTCATGCTGACAAAGAGGAGATCCAGTTTCTCCGTTCCCAGCTTTGAGCTACGGATACTGCTGGAGCACCAAAGATGGACATCAGGCATGCGGCAGTCTGTCTCATGAGGACCAGCAGCAGCGGTGGCCCCCACCACAGCTGAACTCACTTCAGTGATGTTTTGCAGCATTTAAGGCTGTTCTCCATAACTGAGAAGGAACCCCTTGAAATCTGCTGTGAGTATAGTTTAGAAAAAGACATTTATTGGCAAAGGAAAGGACTTAGACCATTCTCCTGCCATCAGACAGGAAAACTTAGTGGTTTTTTATAGCCATTAATCAATACTGTGCTGGCACCAGTCAAACCCAACACAGAACTTCCCTGGGCCATGCTGGGCAAGTCCAATATCAAACAGGAGTGACATTGGTCTGGACCATAACTGGCTGTGTTGTTGCTTGGGAGACCTTTCCACAAAGGCACCTTCTCCTTGCCTTGCAGGAGCACGGTCCCACCCCGAGTTTGCTCCAGGCTCAGTGGTTCTTCAGCTCCATGATCACAAGCCAGTGCCTAGAATTTTCCCCTATATTAGCAAAGTGGCAGATAACTTCAGTGGCATGAAAGCATTTGCATGGCTATTGAAGAAATAAAATCAGGAAAGGCTGCACACACCAAGTGGTACTAAAATGCTATAAAATTCAAATTGGGCTGCATTACATTGCACAAACTTCCCCCCAAACCGACCCCAAGTAAGGTTATTAAATGGAAGTGACTCAAGTGCTGTAGAGGAAAAACAATATGAAAATTCCTGAGAAAGCAAATGCATAATTTTCCCATCTCAAGGCCATAACGTGGCAGTGCTAGGAAGGTTTCTTATTTTGGAAACAACAGGCAGGCACATTCTGTCTCCATCCCAGCATGCTCTAATCAAAAGCATCCTGATCTCAGGTTCAGCAATGCAGGAACAGCCAGCAGCATGCAAGCGATCAGAGAGATTACAGAATAGAGGAGTCTCGCATGAAGCAGCCTTAGCTGGGTCTCCTGCCCTCCTGAAATGCACTTGTCTTTGTGCTTTAATATCTCCATCCACCACTGCACAGACCAGATGGGAACAATACAGAGAAGATGTGAGCAGTATGGCCAAACTAGGCTTTCCAGGTCATCGCTAACTCAAGGGTGCTAAAGATAATTTGGTTTAATTGCACTTTCCGTGGCATGTCTTGCAGCCTCTGGGTACAGTGAAGAAAGCAGGGAGGAGGCTGAGCGCCGAGTGGGAAGGTGCTTAACCAGCCTGGAAAGCACCTGCAAAGAGCAACAGCACTTAAAATTGGAAGTTGGCTTTCCAAAAGTAGACAGAATAAGGTCCAGTCCTGATATAATTTATGGTTTAACTGGTTTAAAGAGGCTCAGCTATGCACTGACTCACAGCTCTGCCCTCCCTGAAACCAGAGGTTCAGACATTGAGAAATGGAAGCCAGAGCTCACTTGTCATTACCAAAATAATGAATAAACAGCTACTCCTTGCAAAGGGCAATAGAAAACTTTACAAGACCATCCACAATTTGAATCTTAAGCTTAAAATATACGAATGCCACAAGCATTTGGTCTTTTATGAGAGGGGTAAGAATATTAATTTACTGCTGAAGAATATTTTGGTTTTTCACCTCCTGTGATGAATATCTCAGTCAAAGAAAATCAAATCAGTTCGCATTACTAACATGTATATCATCAGATCATACTGAGGTGCCATTCAGAAGGTAATTGAATAAAGTTTTTAATCTTAGATGACATTCAACCATAAGTAAACAGTTTTCTGGCTATTAAAAAATACCACTCTTACTTAACAGGCGGCAGACACAATGACAGCTTTTAAAGAGATTGCGGTATTAAGCCAAATAAAATGACAGAACTGACAGTATCTCTTCAGTGGTCTTTAGAAAATAAAATTTGCTTGTAAATGTTTAAGTCACTGTCTCGGAAGCTCTCCGGGAAAGATCAGCTATACATGGAGATGGTCAGAAATTTACGGAAGACAATTAAAGTTTTATTTGCAGAAAGCTAAATATAAGATTTAAAAAAAGACACAAGAAAACTGATACAGTTTATAAACCAATCTCTTACTATTTCTCTTAATTATTCCTTTACTACTGCTCGTTTTTGGGGAGAATATAAGCATCTTGTCCTAAGAGCTGATATTTAACTGAAATGATAATTATGGGAAAAGGCAATATATAACCTTGGTAATCAGTATTTTTTTATTTCTGCCTATCCCTATAAAGAGATATCTTGAAATATTTCCATTGAAAAATTGTGATAGTTTTCACCAAAAGTTTTTCTTTTTAAAGAGATGAAGAGAGCGCTTTGTTTCTGACACGAGGGCAGCTCGCTCAGCTGCTCCCCGGTCTCCCCGACGCCCTCTCCGGTGTCTGGTCCACCCGGACCCTCACAGCCCTGCAGACAGCACACAGCCATAAGCCTCAGCAAAGCTTATGGGATCACTAACAAAACACCCACAATTAAAACTCCAGTTTTCTTCATACCCTGCCTGCAATCAGCGATTTGCTGCCTGCAGGTCTCCACGCTCACCACGCAGGGGGATGATGAGCTGCAGTGCTGGCATAGGGAGAGGATACTGGTGCTGCTGAGCCACAGGGCATCACAGCCCTGGCACCTTCTGGGTGCTCAGCCACCCCAGACCCACAGCAACCATCACAAGAGCAGCACCAAAAAAGCCTGCCTAAGGGTGTTTTTCCCTCTCTGGCTTTCAGTTGAGCCCCCCTAGGACACAGCTCTCACTTCCCCCATGCCCATCCTTCCGCTGAGCCAAGCGCCACTGGGGAAGCTGGGGCAGCTCAGGTGCTGGTGTTCAACACTACTGTCACCGTCCACTCAGTGGACTCGTGATTATCCTGTCCGTGACACCAGTTTATGTCACGGTCCACTCAGTGGACTCGTGATGGTCCTTTAAACTCTGGTCTTGAAGTGCAAAAAAAAAAACTACCTCTACTCATCACCTTTTGGGGCACATCTGCCTTTCTGAGGCTTTAAGGAAATCAATATCCTCTGGTCTATGACTCAAGTGAGACACAAGGCTTCTAGGAAGAAGCACTATGTTTTACTAGAACAGTGATGTAGTCGGAAAAAAAGAGAAAGCAAAATAGGAAGGAACATACTTGCCTAGAAGCCTTCCTCAGTGCTTCTTTTACCTTAATACAGATATTGCAACTGTTCATCTCTAGATATATGAACATTTAAAGAGTTTGCAGAATTTGCTGAATGCTATGAAACTGGCTCCACCTCACACAACAGTGCCCACAGTATAACCATCTTGCAATAGCATCCACCTGAAAGAGACACTGCTGTCAAAAACCAGCATGCCTGCTAAATTGAGTGGTATTGCAGAGACTGCAAAATTCCCCCAAGATGAAGACAAAATGCAATAGTCCACAGACAGCCAATGGTCTCCAGGTTAGTGCTGAGTTCACCCAAATCAAAATCCCCGAGGGATTTCTTTGGACATCTCGGCTCCTGGCTCCAGAGAACCAGCCTCCCCCTCACCGCCTGATCTATATATCAAAATATACCCTGTCCTGCTGCCCTGCACCAGGCTCAATCCTGCTTAATCTGCATGGTGCCCACTATATCCCCATGTGTTTGGGAAACCCCTGCAGTCAGAATTGCTCTCTGTTGAGAATGGTTAACAATCCAATCAGCTTAAAATTAGCTAGTTTTAAGGTATAAGGCAAGAAGATATTTAAGTCAGGAGGAATCCTCTTCCTTAATTAACTTTGGTGGAAAATAAGTTTGTCAGATCAGGTATGGATATGTTTGTTTAGGTTCACTAGATTTCTTAATAAACACATTAGCTGTAACGTACTATGCTGAACTTAATTGCACAGCTATAACAAAATTCAATAAAGAACATAGTTAACAATTGCTAAACTGTGGTTGCTCCTGTTATTGCTCCTGGATTTATTGCAGATAGTAGTGGTCATCTGGTTCCCCTGGAGTCTGAGCAGAGCAGGGACTGCATCAACTCCTAAAAGAGGTAGAAAAGGGGAAAGACTAATATACGCTTAAATAATTGTGTAGCAGGCTTTTATAAATTTCAATTTCTGTTAACACTGCTTCCCATGGAGAACAAACAGCTTTGGCTGGCATGGTCCATGCTTCTCCCACCCAGGAGACGTTCTGTTCCCTCACCGTGAACTTAACTGCAGAGATGCTCCAAGCACTGAGGACCAGTCCTGCTAAGCTCTTTAGCAACACAGCAGGATGGAGGATCATAGCATCGGTCACTTCTGTAGGGCTCACTCATCGGCCAGGGAGTGGTAATGAATCATTTTACTCTGCAAGTCAGTACGTGGCTTTAAGCATTTCTGTTCACAAGCTGGAAACTCTTGGAGGGAAGAGCAGAGACGAGGGGGAAGAAGTACCACCACCACCTTACTGCCACAGGACATGCCATCACTGCTGTAAGGATTATGAGGGTTTGCCCAGTTTCCCTATCTGAAGGGCACAGCCAAGCAAAATGCACACTTTTTTGTTCGGTAGTAGCATTATTAGAGCCTCGGACAGTTTTTGGGGTATTACTTGCCCACGTGCTGCACAGGACTTGACTGATGAGGAGTGCTCATTTCGCAGCAAGAGGAATTGACGCCTTCACAGACATGACCTTCCTCTGGCAAGAGAGGGAAGCTGGACTGGGGCTGTTGAAGTGTTACCCCAGCGCGGTGCTAGCGCAGAGCGGCTGGTGATGCAGGAGCATGGCAAGGGCAGAACGGGTGATGCCCTGTGATCCCCCGTACCGAGGGCAGCACAGAGCAGCTCTGCACGCTCTGTATTTTGCTGGAGGAGACGTGTCCCACCCCAGGGAGCCCTCCAGGCACAACCCCTCCACATCCCAATCTGTGCAAGTCCCACACTCAATACAGCCTGACTCAGCCAAGTCAAGGAGCAGCAGTGACAGAGACACAAATAAGTCTGGTTTTGTTTGACACAGCTTCAAATTCCTATTCCTCCTGATAAGCTGAGCAGCAGCAGTTGATCCCAATACATATATCTATCTATATATAGAACACGCATTCATGTGGTTCATGAGATGGACATCTTCCTTCCCTACCCATATCCCCCCCTCAGTCAGCACACAAATTAACCTCAGTCAATCAATCGTTCTGCTATCAGCACCTATCACCATATATTAACTCCAGTGATAAGATGAAGTTTAGATCTAGGCCTCTAACCTCTGGCCGGTACAAATGAGTTTACACAGCCCATACTTTTGCAATCCCATGAGAAGCAATAATGCCTACTACCTCCAGTTTAATGATGAGCACAGACTGTGCATCCATACTTTTACAGATACCCTGGAGAAAGGCGAGGGGAAAATGCACTCCATAAGCATACTGATGAGTTATATAGAAGTGCTCCCGGTACCTATTAGACCCTCTAATATGATGTAGTCTATTAAGGGGAACACAGGCTGGATGAATTACTGTACTCTGCTCATTTTATGAGTGGTAGGCAGAGAGGCCGTGGACAGAAGGAAGTTCTCTGACTAAAATTTAATCAGACAGAAGACAGCGCACAGGGGTTTTGCTGCTGTTCCACCCATCATCCCTCAAAAGGAGAAAAATGATCCTTGCTCAGCTGTGCTAGTGGACAATTGCTGCCGCACCAGGGGCAAGGGTTGAGGGCATTTTCTTCACAAAATAGATTCCAAGAGCTGTTCATTTGCTTTTGCCTCCTCCCGAAAGCCAATCATGTCCCAAGCCATCCATTGCACATACCCTCAAAATGGTGTCATTTGTTCCACTCTTTGGTAAAGTCCATTTTGGTCTAAACCACCAGCAATTTAGCAAAGCAAAATAAATTCAACTTCTTTTGGTAGATGAAGCGTATTAGACATGGAAAAGATCTGCAGTTCTCCTCCCTCCGCTTGGAATTGCAGCCTGTACTTGGCCTCAGGTGCTTCAAAGCACTTATGTTTTGAAATACTGGTTGTCTGCAAGTAAAATTGTGCATTGCCATTCAAGGGAAAGGGCAAAAATTCTCCACAATGATTTTGCAGGCACCCGGTGTCTGGCTGACCGTACACCTCTCCAGACCACGCAGCCATCCGAGGAGGCATCGCCAGTGACTCAGGTATCATTTCCCCACTATTTGATGAATATTGTCTATTCAAAGGTGGTAACAAACAGCAGAAAGAAATAACCTGTTTCAGCAGAAAGCCTGAAGAGAGCATTAATTAAGGTAAAGGGAAAGATTTAGAAGGACTAAGAGCACAGGAGCAGTCAGCAGCAAAATATTGCCAATTAACATAAAAAAATGCACAAGATGTTCGTTCTAGTTAAGCTAGTTAAATATTGAGATTAAGTGTTATGAACTATTAAATAAAATTGAAGCCAAAATTAACTGCCATGCATGCTACACTTCATCTTATAACAGCTTATTAGTGGTGCTTACCAAGGAGCTACCCCCCACCCACCCCCCCCACCGATGCTGCTCCCTCCTGGGGTCTGCCTGCAGTTAGTCTGCGTGCATCAGGCTCTCAGCAAAGCTGATGGGCAAGCGCTCAGCATTTCTGGTTCAGGACCCCAGCCTTGTCCGTTCAAGCTAGAAACACTTGGTGATGCACAGTAACCAGCAACCACCACCCGAACATTTCAAGTGACAGCACTCTTTTCAGAGCAGCTTTAAAATCCCTCCCCTTCTACGTGTTTGCTAATTAGTCACTCCTAAAAATACATCGTTTGCCCTGGAGACCAAGAGTATTAAGTCACAGATTTATTTTTTTTTTTGTAAAGAAGAAATGATATTTTTATAGGAAGGAAATTTGGTAAATATATGGAAATGAACAAGCTCTCCAAAAAGGTTCTCTAATTTTAAGTGAAGACTGTTCTGCATCACCAGCTGTTGATATGCACTGATTGAAGGCTTAATTGACAAGGGATAATTGCTTATTCTTCCTAATATATGGTGAATTACAGTTTTCTGACTCAGCACATGGTGCTGATGAGAAGCCTGGCAAAACATTTATGATGGAATCTGTTTGGAGAACCAGAGCTGCACACATTTCTGGAGAGGAGCAGGTCACTTGTCTACATTGATGGAGTCTACCTCACCCCAAGCACTGGAGAGCCATGCTGAGTCTTGAAGAAAGCCCATGACAGCACCCATGAGGGCTGGGACTCCATGGCACTACAAAATAGCTCAGTTAATAGTGCTACAGAGGTACCAGCAAGTCATCCCTGGTCCAAAATCTGCAATCAAGGAAGCACAGACATGTTCTGAGTGTGCAATATGACCGGAGTTCAAAATCATGAGAGGGATTAAATATTAAGAGTATTCTCTAGACAGGTGGATATAAGATCTACTTCAGACTACGAGCATTTAATAATGTTGATAAAAATTAGCAAAGGCTGATAATTGCTTTGCAGAAAAAACAGCGCAGAGAATGAGTGGGAGGAGGATTTAAACCCCTGTAATATTTGACAGTAAAGACATTTGTCCTTAGAATGTTTCACAGCTCTTTAAACCAGGAAAAGCTTTTTCAGAAAGGATTTTATGGATTTGAGAAGTGCATTTGGAAATCTTTCTAGGTGTCTTGAAGGTTAAGTTGGAAGAAGTTATTTTTGGGTGCCCTCAAGTCCAACCAATTCCCCAGGCTCAGCCTAAGAGCAGCAAAACACCTCTCCAGTTTAGCATTACTTACAGGGTGGTACCAGGTCTTGTCAGTGTTGACAGAGAAGTCCTGTACAAGACAGAATTCTTCCTCAATCAAATACTGATTTCAGTGCTCAAGCAAATCCTTCAGACAAGTGAGGCAGACCACGGTAGTACTTTATGAACATTCCCACGGCCCACCCCAGCCCTACAGACTTCAAAGGCTTTGGATGAGGCTGTCACACTCCAGGAGTATCTCCAGCTCCATCTTATCAGATGAGAAGCTTCTTTAAAATCTAAGGCAAGGATATTCCAAGGCTTTTCATTTTCTGCACATTCATCCTGTTTCAGTGGAAAGGTATTTGACCTAATCCTTTTTCACTGTGGCTACAGAGAATAATTGGCCAAGACTTGCATATAAGCAGTTAAAAATCTCCAGTTCTTTTTCCAATTAAGACTTTCTTGAAAATAACCTATATCGCATTTAATGAACTTAAAATAATTAATACTTATTCAGTAAGTTTCACTAGAATTAATTTTTGGTTTATATCCCAACACTTCTGATAGGTTGAAATCTTAAAATTAAATCTCTTAAAATTAAAATCTGCTGTTGGGAGAGGTAATCTAGTATTTCCTTCAGATTAATGCCAACATTAGTGAAGACATTCTTTGAGCAACTTTACTGTTCCAAAGAGCTCTTAAAGGATGAAAAGTGAGCTATATATGCAGAGGTCCGGTGTTCATCTTCCCTCGTGGGCACCCAAAGGGGTCACCTTGTTGACTTTTCCATCCCCACACTAGGGATGGCTGCTGAGCACACACGGGTCCAGGTCCACCTCCCTGCCTGACGATAGGACAGGGCTCACTGCATGGCCACAAACTGACCAAGTCAAGGTATTTTTGCTAAATTTGCCTTCAATGTGTGCATCCCATATGATCCCTGGTTTGGTTGCACTTCACAACTGGATGGTTCTTGGCCACAGCCTGTGTCCTCATTTACACAGGCACTTGAAAGCATCCCTCTTAAGAAACATCCTTTGCACAGACCTCTTTGCTCTATGCTCCTGCTAACTCCCAAAGGGCAACGGCAGTCTGTCAGCTAGTGTGAAGCTTTGCCTTGGCATAACTTCCCCGAGTCAAAGCTGGACAAGGAGGAATCAAGGTTGGATGTCATCAACTAGCTCAGATCTTAAGATGGAACAATACTGTCCTAGCAAGTGCCACTGAAGAGTCTCAGCAAAACGCAAAGAAGCACTAACAAGATGCAGATTAACAGTCACTTCGGTGTATCTGTTCTTACCTAAGGGAGGGAAGAGTTTGCAACAGCAGGAGAAGTGGTCCCAAGCAGCAGCAGCAGCTTTAGTAAGCCCTCTAAACCCCACATCCCCATACCTCCTTACCCATACTTCAGCAGTGTCTTTGCCTGGGTGGAGAGGTGGAATACACTCGCTTCATCACCCCAAGGACAGGCCCTTGTTCAGTGCCAGTGACTAGACATGCAGTGTTAAAGGCTTTGCAATGCCATGTGAGACTACAACGCATGTAAAACGTTGCCGTTATGGGTTTCTGCTGTTGAAGTCAGGGAGACAAGAAGGGAACAGTGGAAAGCCATGAGGCTGGATTGTGTCTTCGAGGCATTTTAGGGCTCCAGCAGTGATGCCCAATTAACACAAACAGCCAGTGCCAAGAGCCCTCCTAAAGCACTAGGTGCAGATTACTCTGCAAAATACAGACATCAACTTACTGTCTCCATGCAGTGTGTTTTCCAGAGGCTCTGCTGCATCTCACCAAGTAGAGTTGTTTTCTTAACCTACTGCTGTAGGCTATGGGTTTAGAAGCAATACAACAGAAAAGAGGAAAAATGAGGATAACCCAAAGAAAATAAACCTGCAATTGCTCTCAAGGAAACTGCTGGCTCATTCATCAACCAAGAATTAAAAGGCAACAGCTATTCAGCTTGGGTTTTGCTGTACTGCTCCATGAAATGAGGCACTTTTAGTCTGAATTTCCTTGCTCTGCATGCTAGGGATGGGGGTTGTTGATATATAGCTGACAGAGGGCAAATATTTTGAGATCCATTGAGCACGCCTTCCACACAGAGGCTCTGCAAGAGGCTGTGCTGTTCATAAGACAAGGATGTGATTGCAAGACACAGTGCCTCTCCCACTGGCACAGGTAAGATGACCAGCAAGGACACAGCCCAGGTCCCTGCACATGTGTGCCAGCCTCCATCTGCACCAAGTCCATAGTGCAAGGTGTGCTTCCTCAAACTCCAACCTCAAGGTGGGACCTCTGTGTCCATCATGGCCTGTCATTATTGCTGTCATATAAGAGACCTCACAGCCCAATGCTTGGAGCAGTGGCAACACCAGTGTGGATCTCTCAGCTTGAACTCACTTATCCTTGAAGGTACAAGTGAGACCTGCAAGGTGAGACACCTTCGTGCTGTACAGAGCACACCAGCCCATCGAGGTGAGGCATCTCTGCAGTCAGTGGCTGTATGAAAACAGACTTCTCCATCTGATGTTTACTTTGGTCCTACCAGTCCAAGTTCAGCCAATCCTGCTATCTGTCAGGGAAAGTAATAGGGGGATAGGAGACATCACGGAATACAGGAAATCAAAGATGCTTCCTCTGCACTTCAGAGTACAAGAATTATTGAGGTATATCTGTAACCTCAAGAGGTCTCCAAGTGATACTTGGAGAAATGAGTTACAATGCATGCTTAAGCCAAAGAAATTACCCATGGCTGTTGAACAAGCTCTTGTAGCTCAGAAGATGAGACACCATTAAAGCCCAGCAGCATTGCTGGGCAGCTTTCCACTCCCACCACTGCAACGTCTCTTCATGCTGCAGTTAATGGGTCACAAGGATGGAGGCTTACATCTGCGCATTAGCCGAGGTGCTCGACACCAACCTGTGAGATGGGAACACATGGGACAGGTGTTTGAGTGACAGCTATGCTGACTGGCCTCAAATTTTTCTCATTTTGTACCTTACTGACGCAAGCTAATTTCTGCAGTGATCTAAGTGACAGTAGCTGGCAGCTGAGGAACCGGACTGCCTTGTCCACACTGGCCAGGATGAGTATCTACTACAAGAGCATCAAGTGAGCTACCAGGTGACAGGGAGCAGGAAGGGTTAAAAGGCCACTCCAAGGCAGATAGGTTTGGGTTGGTTTTTTTTTTTACAATAGGGTACTTTAATTAGGACCACAGGCTGGGGACAAGAGAGAGACAGCCAGTCTAAGACCCAGCACAGCAGACAGCTCAAGTCAAACTCTTCTGGTTTACAGGGGCTACTGGTCTCACCCAGGGTCCCTAGGAACACGCGGAGCAAAAGGCTCAAATGCTGAGAAAATGAGTGAGGAAAGTAAGTGTGCTACAGATGCAGACCATGTAATTACAGGTAGAGACACCTAGCTGGCTTAAAGACAGAGGTAATTGAACTTAAGTTCATTAAGGGTCTAACACAAGACAGCAAATGACCTCAAGTGTCAGCAATAAATAGAGAGTAGGAAATTAGCTCTTCAGGTTCAATATCAGTTTGTTTTGCATATCAGGATCCCAGCAGGGCAGCCTGGGCACAGCTGGGAATGGGCGGTGAGCAAGAAGATTTTCCTGCAAGTTCATCTGGAAAGTAAAACACAGGGAGACCAGGGAAAACCAGGAGATCAGCCAAGGCACTCACAGTGGGGACTTGCAGTCACAAACCTCCGTCTTAGCTTTGCAGCAACTGGAGATGCCTCTCTACATGCAGCAGCTCTGGCTTATTATGGCAGCTTTGCACAGCACTGCACCCTGCCTGAAGATGAGTCTTCCTCACATCTCCTACAAACATTGTCCACAACCTCACCGGCATGCCTTAGCTGGGGCAGCAAGGTCTCTGCTCTCCTTTGCATCAGCTGAGGAGTCATTTCTTTAGATACGCCACTGATTTCCACCTTGGAAAATTTAACACATTTAAACTGGTAGTGGTTTTCCCTTTTCTCTCCTGGGTTATGTTTCTTCACTGTTCCAGACTCTTCAAGCGACATCAGGATTAATAAAAAAGGGAAAAGAAAGGAAGGAGATATTAAGGTTTAAAGGCAGTTTATAAAGCTGGAAACTTAGGAAGAATGGAAAACACTACTTCATTCCTCTAGGACAATGGCTTTTGGATATTCACATTGTACCTACTTTTTGGCCACAAAAAAACCATTTAAGAACAAAGACGACCCTTGTTAATGGCATCCCCTGCCCTATAAAAACAGGAGATGCTCTGCCTTCTGCCATGTCACACTGCCTTGTGCCACCAGCTCCACGTTCAGACAGAAAATAGCTTTTTCAGCCCTAAGCTCACAGCATCCAAGAGGCCATTGACTTTGTGCTGGCCAACCCTTACCTGATGTGTTAATGGGGACCGCACAAGGAACTTAGAGGGGCAGAAAGAAAAGGTTCTGAGAGGCACCAAGCTCCAGAAACACACTGGGCTTCTTGTACCTCCTTCACTTTACATAATCGGGGGAAAAAAGACAAAACCAAGCATAGTCTACATAGATTGCAGCAGCATGCTTTGCACCAACATGCATTCAGTTTGTGTTGCCATCTTGCTCACATGCGTCCCTACACAGAGAGACTTTTCCATCCCAACCACCTCCACCTAAAGAGAAGAAACATTGCAAGAAGTCAGAGAAAAAGCCACTTTCCTAGATTGTATCAAAGCTGTTGGCAAAGACAAAGGGAGAACCTGAGCCTCCTTCTTGCAGGAGATACTGAATGAACAGCAAGCTCTGCCTAGCAGCAAGGCCACTGATGGCACCAGCTGCTTTGCAGAGCTGGACACAGAGGCGTATATTGCCATCCCACTCTTCGTGGCAGGTCATGTCCCAGACCTTGGTGGCACAGGTGCTGCCTCACAGCAGCACAGGGATGCACGTAGTACTTCACAAGAGAACAAGCTGCCTCAGACAAACAAGAGAAATTGAATTCCTGCCCAGCAAATCATCCCCTTGAAAGAGAACTTTCAGATCAGCGTTTATTAATTCTGGAGTGTGATTTTGTTTCCAAGAAACTTTGTCAGCTGCAACAATAAAAAAAATTGCTGGTTTGGCAAAGTTTCTGATTGAGAATTCAAGTGACAGCATGAGTGTTTTGCTGATAACGAAATCATGTACGTTTTTGTTTTATAGCCACCACTATTTGCTGCAGAATATTTATGGGATGTGCAAAAAAAAATCTATACATTCAGCACAGCTCATACTTCTTTCCCCTGGACAGGTCTTTTCCCAATCAGAAGTTTGGTCTGGACAAAGTACAGTTGTTACCTCCCAGAGGTCCAACAGACACCTCTGCTGCACAGACATGGGCCAGCTCAGCCCTTCTGCACAGGACAAGGACTGCCAAAAGGCATTAGATGGAGCAGAGAGGAGATGCACAAGACACGTACTCATCCATGTCCATGAACTCCTGTTAGCTGGGATGCATCAGCCCCTGCAGGCTGAAGCAAGGAGGCAGAGAACCTTGCAGAGGGACATCAGCTAACAGGGCTACAGCTGCTTCGAAGCCCCCAGACTCCCCCCAGCTCCTCGCAGAGCCTCAGCCCAGCCATGGCAGCACCAGCCAGAGCCCTGCAGCCACAGTATTACTTTATTCAAAGCTTTGACCAAACAAATCTCACCTCTGAAATTTAGTTTAGCCAGAGGAACACACAGTTGTCCTGCTCCTATGCACAAGGTACATAAAAGGCCACTTAACAGCTGTTTCCCTCCTATATTTTAAATCCAATCAACATTAGTCCAAATAGATGCTCTCATATAAGCTGTTTCTAGGCAGCCTAGCTTATGAGTGTTGTTTTATCTGACTCAACAGTCTTTTTTTTTTTTCTTTCCAGTACCTCTTGCAGTTAGGACTGGAAGCATAAGACAATTTCTAGCTCCGGCTCTCACCTTGCTTTTTTTGCCTAATAGATCTTTGGGTAATGCTGCAGATCACTGGATTGTTGCTAGATCTCACGTTGCCATCCCTGAAAAACAGTGTGTTGACAGACACTGATGACTGTAGGTCAGAGCAAACAGCTGGCAAATGGCTACTAGTGTTTCTGTGGAGGAAGCAAAACTATCTAGCTTGGAGTATTTATCAGACTGCACGAGAGCTGACTTGCCTGCTAAACAGGGTGGGTTGGTGGGGTTTTTTTTCCTCCATTCAGATGAGGAGGGAGTAGGAATCGCATACAGCTGTTTGCTAGAAAGGAACAGCTTTTCAGTTTAGTGATAGCAGCCCTAACTGAGTTACCACTATCCTGACAGCCAGAATATATTGCCTTACTACCTTTTAAGAACAAAATTCATGGATTTGCAGCTACAACCCCTACCATTAATCATCTAGGTCCAGAGATTTGACTTTTGTGCATCTCCAGCAGAGTCCTTTGATATGCAAAAGATATCTCAGTCCCTAGGTGATGGCTCTGACAGGGAGATTCAAGAGCACAAACCAGGACCACACGCTTCCATTTAGACAAAGGACCACAGTACGAGTGGGAGGCACTGTGAAGGGCCTGGACACTATCTTTGATATCTGCCTTCCTTAAGGACACGCACATGCTGGAGATGTAGAAGTCTCCAACTCAGTTGGGAATTGCAGTTTACATGCACCAGGTCAGGATACTCTGAATGGTTCGGGCCCATGTTTTCCAGGTAAAATCATCCCAGGTACACACAGACAGAGCACTGCTCAAAAGTTGTGATGTATCTGCCATCATTACTGAACACAGCTGGTTTCTTTCATTTCTCAGTTAAGCTCATCAATCCATAGAGAGGCTATTAATGTTATTGATGTGCCTTGGACCCCAGGAGCCCTCAGACTTCCAACCCCAAGAGCTTAAAAGTCATGAATTAAGCCCTAAGAGTCATTATTAAAAGAGCTCCAACCATTGCACTATTTTCATCTGCCGTCTGTTTAAATGCTTTAGGCTATACTTAGCTCAAGGTTTCTCTCCACAAGAGCTAGAAATGTATTTGCTCTTAATGAAAAAAAAAAGTCTGGTTGTCCTGGAGTTATGCAATGATTTGAATTGAAGTTTTCATTATTGTGATACTTGCAGTGTAGGCAAAATACTTCAGTGCTTCCAGCTTGCCCTTGAGAATATGTTGCTCAAGGTAACAAAGGATGAAAATCCAGCATCTGGCCAGAGCTCATCTCACATCTTTTGTTCCCACACACCACTGGAAGACAGAAGTGAGACCGTGCCACAGTTCACATCAAGACAAGGATTTTCTTTGATATTTGCCTGCACTCCATATCTTTGATGGACCAGCACTGTTTAACATCTTTGTCGG
>NW_009593779.1:0-4843 GCF_000690535.1 Cariama cristata
TGAGTCTGTGTGCTGTGAGCTGTCGCCTAAGCAGCATCATTAATGATCAGCCAGCTACCTATGTATTGAATCTAAAAGCTTGGCTCAACTTGAAATGCTTTCCAAAGGGACATTTGGTCTTAATTTGAAAAGAAGGAAGAAGAGAAGATCTGCCACTTCTCTTGCTATTTCATTCCAACAGTTAATCATCCTCATTGTACAAAAACTGTCTTTGATTTCCTATTCGAATTGTGTAATTTCAGCCTCCAGAAAAGATCTCTTTTGTGTTTGTCTCTAGTACATACGAGACCACTTTCTAATGCTGTTTTATGGTAAAAGTATTTACAAACTCCAGCCACATGTCCCTCCCATCATTTCCAATACCCAAAATACAGTGGGCTGTCATGATTAGCTTTTCTCTAGCCTTTAATCATCTGTGTAACTCCTTTCAGACCCTCTCCAGTTTTTCCTTCTCTCTTTACATGCAGGCAACAAAACTAGAGCACAGAATTCTCAACTGGGTCCCACCAATGTCACACTGAATGCAAAATGAACTCCTTGTTCACAAACTACAGTATTGTGAGAAGTTTCCATTTGGTTGCTTGTACAAGAGATCCTGTAAAGCTTCCTCAGCAGCACACTCCAGAAAGCAATTCCCATAGATGGGACCTGCATGTCTTGTTCCCAAGGTCTGGATCTACTGGCACTGCCCTGAATCACTCTGGTTTTCCCCAAGGACCGCACAGTCCCAAATAAAGTGGGAAAGCAAAGAATTAATGCAACACCCCCTTTCCAGCTATGCTCATTTTGATACTATTTCAGAGCTGAGTTGAGAGGAAAAAGCGCTGCTTTTGACTCACAGTTGCATGAAGCTGAACCTAAGCTTTATTAAGTTTTTTCACCTGCACTCAGGCACTACTGCCACATTAGCAGCACATCGCTATTTCAGTGCCAAACATAAAAAAATCCCCACGCGTTCCCCTTTCGATGGGATTGTATCAGAGGCTGCAGACGGAAGGAAAAGCCAAGCCTTTCTTACTTGTGAAACAGCCTGGCAGATGATAGCTGTGCCCTCCAGCCCACAAGCAGTACAGCAAGGAGCTCAGAAGACAACTTGGAGCGCTGTTTCCTCGTGCGTATGCTTGACTCACGGAAAGCTGCGTGAATCACAAAATTCCACTGGCACCACGGGGTGGGGCAAAACTATGCTCCAAACAGACATGTCTCAAGTCGCTCTATGGCAGATGTACACTGGCCACACACACCTCGCCAGAACAGTCAGAAAAGCTTCTTGTGCTCTTGAATAATTAAGTTGGGTTTGTATTTTGCTGTTCAAATACATTCCTTGACCTTAAATGTTCTTCTGAGGAACAGAGTGACCTGTGTACAGATCCCTGGGGTAGCAAACATGCGTCCTGACTACTTAAAAAAAACACACGTCTGCTGGAATTCACCCATGCAATTAGGTTAGGTTAATGTTGGCAATGAGCGGATAGATACTATCCGGTATCATATTTTGTAATCCTCTGGTAAGCAGAATGCCATTCACTTTGGGAGCCAAGAGAATAGCTACTCATTCACTGTCAGACTTGAGCAAAGTTGAGAACAATCTCTGAAGGTTTGAGGTAAGTTTATTCTAGAACCTGGTAACAGTCCAGAGCCATTTCTAAAGGTCATTAAATTCTATGTTCAAGGTTGTAGGTTTCTTTAAACCCGTATTTATCTGTACAAATCTCAAGAGAAAAGACAACGCTTCTCCTTTCACAAGTGAACTTTACAATGGTCTTTTCATTATCAACTTACTTCTTTCTATGCCAATCGTCTTTTTCTCTAATCCTTAATTAATTCTTTTTATAAACAATATACACTCAACATATTCTGTCTAGAGTAAATCTTTTGCTGTGTATATGTATCGCAACAAGATCTTCAATATCCAGGCAAGTATTTTCATATATTAGGAACCTAAATAAATGTGTGGGTATATCAAGAAAAATTACCTAACACGTGAAAATTGAGCACTCTTACTTCCCTTGAACCCAGTGGGAATCTGTGAGCTCTCAGCAGTTACAGACAAGACACTGAGGAAGTGTCCAACCTAAGCTCACAATGCTTAAGGCAAACACTTCCAAAAGTGCTGCTCTGAATTTTCCAAGTCATGTAACCCCTGGCAAAGCCATAGCTTCCCCAAATCACACACAAAACACATTACTTTCAGGTGCATTCAGATTAAAAGAGAAACCTAAAAAGGTCCAGAGAACAGCAAGGAGGAGACAGTTATTTGCCTGCAAGTTTGCCTTTACAAAAATAAAATATTGTAATAGCTTAAGGTATTTCAACAGGCAGTTTCTATTTGTTTTCTCAAACATAAGAGAACAATTTTTGACCATTAAGTATACACAGAAACGACAAATATACATGCTTGACTACAGTTGCATTTGCAAATA
Organism: Cariama cristata; assembly: GCF_000690535.1. Lineage (NCBI taxonomy): Eukaryota > Metazoa > Chordata > Aves > Cariamiformes > Cariamidae > Cariama > Cariama cristata. The sequence goes on from NW_009593779.1 coordinate 2,424, forward strand.
GGAAGTGAGGGAAAATATGGGTTAAGCTGCACAATTTTATAATTTTTCTGTAAAAATGATAAGTGTACATTACAGTTCCATAAACACAAGTGATTCAAAGTATGTAGTGCTTATAACAGCCAGGTTGAAGTCATTTTGTAAATGCAGCCCTTAAAACAACCAAATACTACTTTTCTGGGCTGTTGCTTAGGAAAACACCGTTGAACACTTACAGATGGCAAATAAAAAACAACTTTTGAAGCTGGAACCTTGCGTGGGAATTTTGCCTCGGGAAGCAGGCAAGTGGAGGTCGCACTTTGTATACTGGTTGCTAAAGGAATATATATTACAAAAGGAAGCCACTTAATAAGGCTACAGTAAGATCTGACTTACCACAAGAGCAGCATGTGAAGCAGTTGGTATGATAGAGGTTACCCATTGCTTGGCAAGCCTGGCTCGCTCCATACACACCTTTTCCACATTTTATACAAATACCTAGAAAGCAAAAAGAGAATGAAAGCTAGAATCATCTGCAGCTCCTAAAAGCAGCTCCAGACTGTTGATTAATAACACTCACGATACCCTCATCAGGCCCTTAATCAATGAGCTCCCCACCCTGAATAGATTCAAGTAGACAAGACAGCAGCAGGTAGCTTGAGTGAAACAAATGCATGGAAATTAACCCAAAATAAAAACACAGGGGGAAGCCTCTGCTGGTGTTTCAATGCATATAGACTGAGGCTGACTAAAGACAGAAATCCAAAGGGGGCAGGTGCAATGAGACAAACAGAAAATCTATACAGTCTCTGGAAATAACTCCATTTGCCTGAGAAATCATTTAGTGGGACCTTCACAACTAAGTGCTCCACCACATTACAATCAATAATCACTAATAAAACAACAATTCAATCCAAAACCAAAAGATTTCTCCTTGCCCCTCTCCAGCAATGCAACATCAAGAGTGCTGGTTCATGGTGAAAGCCATGCAGTACTGGGAAAATGGGTCTGTCAGTCACATTTAATACTTGTTTAACTCTCCATGAATAGTAGCATGTAACCTCATAAAACAACCTGGCACCTTACAAAACAGAACAGCAAGGCTTCGATCTTCCTTATGGTCCAAGGGCAAAAATTCTGGCTGGCAGTTTTGCTTCAGTGGGGTCAGAAATTCACCTTCACTGCCCAGTCCCGCTCTCAGTGATGCCATGGATGACTCCTATGAGGTCCACAAGACCAAAGCACAAAGAACCAGCATAGCACTGGCAAAGTCAGCGGTTAGCTACACCCACAGCAGACTCACAGGAAAGGTCATGATTTCAATAAGCTCTACAAAGAGGGGGGTTTGGGGGTGGTTTTTTGTTTGTTTGTAAAAAGCTTTTTCCTCATAGTTATAGTTTTAAGAGACTTTTGCTTATGCATTTATTTCTATCTATGCACAATCTCTCTGAATTCAAACCAGGTCAGAGATGTAATTCAAGAATCACTTTGCTTCTGTATCCCCATGAAAAGGAAACAAAATGCTGAAGAATCCATATCCTTCTGTCACACATACTCAGTATTACCCATTTTAACTTTTTCTGAGAAATCCATTGGTCTCTAATTGCAGCAGGACAGTACATTTCAAGACAAGTCTGTATGATTTTTTTTAAAAACACTACAGTAAAAAATAAAAATTGATATTTTTGCCTCACACAACTCTGTAATGAAACTGCTGCGCTCCATGTGCTGTTTGAGGCCCTATTTGTACAAATATATGCACAAGCTTAGCATTAATCATTAGCATCAAGAAAATTGCTAGTATACTTAAGAGTCTAGGAACTTGAGAATGACAAAGTTGGGCTTTAATCATACAGAATTCTCCCCTGCTGTGCTGTGAACATTTTATACAGACAAACACACAGAAAATACAAATGCAAGCTCTCTGGGGGGAAATTACCATATTATTAACTGGTAGAAATTTTAATAGCAGAAAAAATAAAGTTAAGCTAATGAAGTATTTGGTGTCTCAGTTCAGTTTCCATGGGTTTTATTCACTCCCAGTATATGAATTGGCCTCAGCTGCCACGCCACAGACAGAAATGCTGTCTGTCCCTGGCAGGTAGCTGTATAGAGATGAGTAAATCTGGCAGAAGAGCAGTACTCCATAATACAGCTGAGACTTCACCCAGGCTCTCAACAAGGAAACACTTGTAGACGACATGATGCCCATGAACATCTCTGCCCAACACCCCCCCACACACCCTGAAACTAATCAAGACACATTTTAAATACCTGCAGTGGGTTGACCCTGTCTGGATGCCAGGTGCCCACCAAAGCTGCTCTATCACTCCCATCCTCAGCTGGACAGGGGAGAGAAAATACAACAGAAAGCTTGTGGGTCAAGATAAGGACCAGGAAGAGATCAATTGCCAGTTACCATCATGGGTAAAACAGACTTCACT
>NW_009593780.1:0-5239 GCF_000690535.1 Cariama cristata
ATATATGTGAATGTGTGTCTGTCATCTACATATATCATTGCCCTTTGACTGTTCCTGGAAACAGGATACTGGGATAAATGCGCCCTCTCCCTGAGCTAGTGTTGCCCCTGTTATGTTACCTCAACAGGATGATTAAATCTGCCCAGCAGAAGAAGAATCCTATCTTGAAAAGTAATTTTATCTTTACTGAGTGTCTTCGTTACTTCATATAAGCCATGCGAGATGAATCCTATTCTTAATTACCAAATTCACTTTGCATGACATTTACAGAAGTTGCAGAATGTCAACTCACTACTTAAGTCCTGTTTATTACTCTAAATATGAACCCTGCAGAAAGTTTCAACAGAGACTATTTTCACACCTAAAAATGTAAAATCAAATGATTTACTGCTATAGAACTACAAAATGCATAATTATTGTTTTTTTAAAAACGACAGTCCTGTCCTATAGAACTTTTAAATAGATACCTTCCCACTTTTGTATTTATTTAAACCAGTTATTGCTTCCAGGTTTTGTTCTATTCCTGAATTTTTAAGGGTTTTGTATTTAGACCTGTTATTGATTTTAACAAGAGCACCACGTAACAAGTGGCAGCAGAATCAAGAGTTTCAATGACAAGCAATCTTGATGACAATTATTTCAGAGATAATTATTCAGCGTGTAGTATTGTGAATGGAGCTTTAAGTAAATAATTAAACCAAAAGACTACAATTTTGAGAACTGTATTTTTCATATAATTTCAGATAAACTCAAATTGGAGCTCTGTTAACAATTTTCCACTCTTCAGATTAAGAATATGAACATCAGGAAGAAAATAGTATGCAATCTTTACATTAGAATTGTCTAAGAAATTTGAAGCAATAGCCAGAAACATAATCTGAAAAGTAGAAAATTAGAATTACGCTGGATAAAAATCCATCCATGTTTAAGTGGCATGTACTATATTGAGATGATGTGTAATACCTGGGACAAGATTAATAATAATAAATATTAAAACACAAATTAAAACAACAAGGAAGCATGTCCTAATAATAAAAAGGATAGCATAAGAAAAATATACTAACCTGTATTTTTCTGACATTTGTTCCAACTTTCTTGCCAACATACAACATTCTTCCTTTAATTTTGCTATGAATCTATTCTGGGAGGTCAGCAACGAATCCAGTTCATTTACTAGAAATTATAAAATTATAAAACTAGACATTTATTTTACAATTACATAAATTTATCCATAAAATAGAAATAATTTTATATATTCTTAATTTCTTTCCTCTAGATCCTTCTGGTTTTGATATGTTTTTTAAACTTCACCTACTTGAGACATGGAATTATGACATCATCATTCACCAAATAAAGGCTCTGTGTCAGAATAAGCTAACCTAAAGTGTTAAAGTGATGTTGCCACTGAATCAGGTCTTGTATGAGAAGAATCACCATAAAGACTACATATTTAATCTGGTGGTTTTGCTTTTTAGCTGGAAGTTCACTGACATTTCTCAGAGGAACAAGATTGGCAAGCCATGCCTTAGCAGGCTTTTGCTTGCTCAACTGGTGTAGAGGATACACTGGCAACCCAAACACTCACACTGTAGACTCATTTCATTTCTCCTTAAAAAAGCAGTTCTTCTAGTTACTGGGTCCTGAGCTTACTATGATTAATATATTTTTTTTCTTAATGACAAGATATAGACTTATTCTCCAGTGACAGTTGCAGTGAAACCATTTTATAAAATAATTTTTAGTTACTATCAGTTCGGGCTGCACCAAAACTTGTGACCTACAAATCAAACATCTTTATTCTTTCAAAAGGAAGATATTGTAAAATTACGTTTCTTGATTTCTGCTTTTAAAATCAGAGAGAGACTGCTGTTACCCAAATTCCTTGTATGTGCATAGGGTTATAATACACAAGGGCTTCTTTATGTACTTAATAAATACCATTTTCAACTCCTTCTAATCCTACTAGAGATATGTAAGAACAAACTCAGCCGTGATGTTGTTTCATTTTTGCATACCGGGACAGTGTATGCATCAGGAGGGTAAACTACATGTCTTGTGCAAAATTGCACTTGGTCACATGCAGATGTGCCAGCTAGAGTAGGGGAAAATGATTCCAAGAGCTTCTTTTCTTTTCCTACTGTGTAGACAGCAGCCATAACGTAGCTGTTTGCATTCCCTGAACACTCGGAAAGGTCCTCTAGTACTGCGATAATGCTGCAAAAAAGGCACAAAATCAGATGGCAGATGTAAATGTGCCTGCTACCTCAGGTATTATCTGGCGCTGCTTAGGATTAATACATGCTACATAATTTTTCTTTAAGGTATTCTTTAAAATTAATATATTGCAGGACTGGTGGGTATAAAAATGGTATTTTATTAAGCATACGAATATACCCTGTTCCTTAAGAGCTGAAGCTCCTCCTCCTTTCCATGCTCAGGGTTTAAAGATTTCCTCTCTAAAAATTTCTTTTTTTGTTTCTAATATGCACCTTTATTAATGTTGTTGGCACAGCACTTCACAATAACAAAGGATTTTTTGTTTGTTTGTTTGGAAAACCCATTTTACTTCCAGATTAAAGGTTAGAAGTTATTGATCAGCTAAGTCAATGCAACGAAGTCTTCTATTATGAGAACCCAAAGTATGCAATGGATTAAACATCTTTCTTCTGGATTGGGGGGAAGGGGAGGGCACGTGGTAATGCTAAAAATGTTTGAGGCTGCAAAGATTAAATAAAGGAACATATCAATTTGGAGCCAGTGAATTACATCCAGCTGCGACAGTGAATTAAGAACCGATTAATGGCTAAAGCTTTTCTCCAGTTTGGATGCCGAAGCAAACTCATTAAGCTTTTAGAGTAGCTATAATGTGTGTACTGTGGGAACTGTTCAATGCTATTCAGGAGACTTTAACTGTAAGCTCAGAGCATTTCCCGCAGAGCTTCTGATGCTATTTTCTTTATATAACATGTGTGCCTGAAAATCCAGCCAAAAACAAGCCCTTTGTTTTTCTACTTTGTTGTGGTCTCTCTCAGCTTTACGTTTCTTGAACACAGGTAAATAAACTCATAATCCAGATGGTGCAACAGATGTGAGAGCAGCACTCTGAAATCAACAGACAGTGGGCAATACTTTCCATTTTCTCTTTTAAACGCTAACTAATATGTAATTCGGAATCTCCGGTGTAGTTAGCATCTGCTCCCTTCGGCCAGCCAAAGGTTACAGGTGTTCCTGATGTCATTTCACAGTAAGGCGTGGGCCTGGCTTGTGAGTGAGTGCCCAGGCTCTAATCTTTCCCTACAGTTTTCTCATGCTGGGCCTCCATTTGCTGCATCTTCTGTGTCAGCTCCTGCTCTCTTTGCTGGGCCTGAAGGGCTCGGGCCTTTGCTTCATTGCTAATGCTGTGCTGAATGCTCTCTTTCTCCAGTCTATAAAAAAAACCAAAAAACAAAAACAACCAAACAAATAGGAAATAAAGAAAAATACAAATCATAGACTCAAGATGATAAATTAAAAAAGGCAAAGCAGAACATTCCATTAAATAACAACAAAAATAAAAAATCTAGCCAAGTTTTTCACATTACACATTCCCCTCCCACTTCAGGTTATATAAACTGACCTTTCTCTTACAATGTCAGACATTCAGCAGCGACTAGTAGACAATGGATAAAAAATACGATCTACTTCCTGAGAAAAAATTAGCCTTTCAGACAAAAATACAAATTTATTTTAAAAAATTGTAAACACTACTTCTTTTTCATAAGGAAGCTCCCCATCATCCACTTTGCACTGAACAGACTATTTGCATTTTCTTTTAAACGCTATTTATTTAATTCTGCAATGAAGCTTAGGGACCTGACCCTGAGATGGACTGGTTCCCAGTGAACCAGCAGGAGATAAGTCAACGGGAGCGATTGCCACAGTGCTCGTAATACAGCTACTCTGAAAGCTTAATGAGTTTTCTTAAGCAATCAAACAAGTTTTAACTATTAATTTATGTAAATAGGAGACGAATGCATCCATTGCAAAAGAGAAGGCTGTCAGCACCAGACAGGCCCGGGCCCCGGTGGTTCTGCTCACCGGGGGGTTGCACGGGAAGGTCTCTAGCCCAGCACTATTACCAAAGCACGCCGGCAAGAGAGCAATTTACTTGACCAGATATGCAAGAAGGGGCCATACACTCCTGAGGCAAAACAAATGCTAGACTACCACACTCCACTGAAGCATTTTATTTAATGCAAGCCAAGCAAAAACAGCATGGAAAATAAAAACCCCCAAAAGATATACGCATATAAATTGCAAAAGGTCCTAAACTGCAAATCCACATCTTAGACTTTCCCAAAGGTCGTGAGCATTTATCTGGTGCACGCTAGGATCCAGATTCAAAATTTCAGTGAGTTCACACATACAAGGATTGATTTCTAGACTTCAAGTGACATATATGCACACATGTTTCTACTGAAACTACATTTAATAGCTTGGGATAGGCTTTAATAAAGTCTTATAAATGTGTTGTTTTATTCTAAGGATAATACCCATTTCAGGGGACTACAAAACCGAACACGGGCATAGATCACACAAGGATAAAGTCACATCTCATGTGGTTGCTGCACTTAACCTTTGGATTGGTGCCTAATAACCCATCCGAGATATTGCAATATCTCAGCATGACACACACAATGTTACGTCTTCTCCCTTAAATTTACCCCAAAGCAATACAAATGGTGGGTCACACTACACTAATTCATGGTCCTGATGTTGCAAGCCCTACCTTAGGCAAAACTCCCTTTGAAATCACAGGCAGTTTTTTCCTGAGGTAAGACTGAGAATAACTTGACACAGAGAATACATTTAGATAGCAAGAATGTCATAGCATTAAGGAAACAAAGCACCTTTTCAAGGAAATTTCATACACTGAACTGCACTTTATCACATCATTCTCAGAATTACTTCGTAACCATATTGGGGCTATCCTAAAGAATAATGCTTGCATCAAGGCCTTTGACACTGTCTCCCATGGCATGCTCCTGGAGAAGCTGGCAGCTCATGGCCTGGACAGGAATACCCTTCGCCGGGTGAAAAACTGGCTGGCTGGCCATGCCGAGAGTGGTGGTGAATGGAGCTAAATCCAGTTGGTGGTTGGTCACCAGTGGTGCTCCCCAGGGCTCAGTGTTGGGGCCAGTTCTGTTTACATCTTCACTGATGATTTGGACGTTCACTGATGATTTGGACGAGGGGATCG
>NW_009593781.1:0-23458 GCF_000690535.1 Cariama cristata
CCACACGTGTGGGGCACCCCCAGCTCTTCTGGAACCTTCTGTGTCCCAGCGCCTCAGGGCACCTCAGTGACTGTCACCTGCTGATGAGTGTGGGTGGATGTGACCCACCCACGGCGGGCTGGGTGTGGGGACCCAAGAGGCAGTGGGGTCAACCTAAAACTGCATGGCTGGAAGATGGCTGGCCTTGATGCTTGGGTGCTCCCGGTGAGGGAGCTTCTGGGCAAACGTTTCGCAGCTGGCGGTTCTCGGCATGCACTCTTGGCATTGTACTCACACGCAGCCATCAAGGTCAGTGACACAGATACCCTCTGTCAGCAGCGCATCTGACGCTGGCATCCAGCCGTGGCTGTGCCGCAAGCCTACAACCACCTGCATCCACCAAAGAGGGGCATTTGGAGTGCCTGGCGATACATCAGGCTTGTTTCAACTGTTTCTCTCCTCCGCAGCAGAGACTCATCCCTCCAGGGGTGCCCCCTTCCCTCACACTCACACGTACCCCAGAGTGCCCAACACACAGGCTGGATTTAAGGAGAGCGAGCTCATGCCGAGTTTCTGCCCAAGGTTTTGAAGCCTTCATCGTTTGGCCCTGTTTGCTCTCAGAAAAGAGGGAGGCAGGGGATGAGAGAGCAGAGCCACCATACTGTGGATCAAGGGCAAGCAGGGAGAAAGGCAGATCTTGAGATTAAAAAACTTCAATGAAGTATCTATCTATGAAATACCAGCCTCACCCCATCAAGTGAGGCCTCAGCATCTCACCTGGGAACCCCAGCCATGCCCTTCCACACCGACAAGCAGGGCCACTTGCTTTTGCTCTGCTTGCGCCGGGGTGATACCATAGGTAGTGAAACGAATCCCAGGTGCACATATTGCTAACTGAAAACTTTTCCCAGGACTTTCCCACACAGCCAGCACCGGTAGTGCTGTGGGCTTTCCTCGCTGTAACCAGATGTGAGTTGTAGGTAATTCCCTAAAGGTACTGTGCCCTGCAGGCACAACAAAGCCTATGTGGGTGCTAGGAGCTGTGTTGGGTACCGCTACAAGTTACCAGCTGTTCAGGAGGAATTGCTTATGCAGAAGTGTTTACACATATTCCCAGACTCCCACCCCCCCAGTGCTTGGGCAGTAATTGCCAGTCAGCTGACAGGTGTAATTTGCTGCCTCTTGGTGCTTCCCACATACAAGTCCTCACTGGGTTACTTTGCTTGGTTTTTTAATTTTTTTTAAATACAGTGTTGTCTGGCCTGAGATACTTCCTTGTTCGGAACCAGGTGCCAGTTCCAGAGGAAATCCAGATCGTTTGTAAGCAATGGTCCCCAAAGCATGCGAGGATGCCCAGGTATCCCTGCCATACACAGACGATGGGACAGCCATTCCCACCCTCCCGGTGCACCCTGCCAGTTGTGGCAGTCACGCGTGAGCCGCACTGTTCTCTTCCCACAACATGAAACCCCTACGCCCTGCAGCTCTGCTGACGCTCTACCTGCTCAAAACACTCCCCTGCCAGAAAAAAAGGAAACGCATTCAATCCCTGTTCCTGAAGTCTTTCTCACATGCAGAACTTGATGCAAATCCCCAAGTCTATATACTGAAATATCTAGTGCCGCTTTCAAATGCCAATATTTGATTCTCAGTTGGATATACATTTATATTCACCATTCATACTCACTTCTAGCTATGTTCCACATACAAGCCCCGCAAATACACATCTGCATGTGGCCAACAAACCTTCCCCCTCTTTTTTGTGAATCCCACCCACACCCATACTTCAATGCTGCCTCTCAAGACCCCGCAAACATAAGACTGAGCCTGAGTCCACTTAGATCTGTGCCTGGGATTTGCTCACGCTTGCAGAAACACTTGTGTGTGAGATCAAATGCACACTTGCAGACAGGCGTTCCTATATATATATTCACTGAATGAAATCCTACTAGTGATACAGATGCAGTGACTATGTCTGTCCCTGTCTGAATGCCACACGTGTATGGGTGCCTGGTCTCATGCATCATGCCTACGTACACCTACGCACACTCGCTCATGGACTGACCACTGCGTATGTCTGTGACATCCTTTATCTTTGGGAGAGTTCCTAATGCTTTCTGACTTTCTCACTACTGATGTAGTGTGTTCACCAGGTCTGAGCTACCTTGAATCTCACAAGTTTGTTTTTTCCTCAAAGCACGAACCACAAGTATCCAAAGACCGTAGCAAACTCTCATTTAATATTTAAAAGCACACAGTTATAGAGGAAGGTCTGAAAAACATGTAGTGGTCATGCCCTAAATACTCAGTAAGGAATTATAAACTTCCCTAATACAGATGTTTGGGTTTTTTAAGTAACAAGTGTAAACTTTTGACTTTTGAGAGGCTTGAGTCATGACTTTTTCGTGCTGGAGGTTGGGCGTGCTACAAAAGCAAACCGTTGTCTCTGCATCTTAGTGTCTTTCACATCCATCCCTATGGCAGAGAGCAGCACAGAGAGCGCTAATGAATAACATCACTCTTTCTAATAAAGCACAAGATAAAAATATGTCCTCATGCATTCTATATGCATATGTAAATACGGAACCTATTCTGTGAAAAAGGGAATGGAATGGAAATGTTTTAGGGAATTAAAAAATGTCATGCAGTATCTCATAGACTCCTGACAAAGAAGCTAGTCCAGCATGGCAGGATTAAGGAGGAAAATGAAAGAAAAAATACTGCGTTTTCAAAACCTCAAAATAACGATTAATAGCCTCTCTAAGCACAACTATATTGCGCTTTGGTTATCTTTCTTATGATGGAATATACCTAGTTTTAAAACAAGTACTCTGTGTACCACAGAAAAGCCAATTCTCTCCTCTTAAGAACAGCTTTAATTCCTAGCTATGATACGTTGCACAGTATCAAACTAAAATAAAAATTTACCACAGTTTTAGAACTAGGATGTCGGCTGTCTTGAACTCCAGATCAGGACAGATTTTCAGAGGTGTTAGTAGAAAACAAGAAATGCCTGTGGAAAGAGTAATTACACTGCCAAGTGTGCTTTTGTTTGCTTGTACCGGTGTTTGTCAATAGACTATAGACAGGGATATAGATCCAGACCCAGGTACATGCCTGTTCTCCCTAGTACTTACTCACCTTCTCAGTGAGGTTTGTAGCTGAGCACTTATAGATTTGAGGCGACAGCAGGTGAACTAAGGAGTGCAAAGCCTGCATGGTAGCTAAGAAGGCCAATGGCATCCTGGCGTGTATCAGCAATGGTGTGACCAGCAGGACCAGGGCAGGGATCGTCCCCCTGTACTGGGCACTGGTGAGGCCGCACCTCGAGTGCTGTGTCCAGTTCTGGGCCCCTCACCACAAGAAAGACCTTGAGGGGCTGGAGCGAGTCCAGAGAAGGGCAACGAAGGTGGTGAAGGGTCTGGAGCACAAGTCTGATGGGGAGCGGCTGAGGGAGCTGGGGGTGTTTGGTCTGGAGAAGAGGAGGCTGAGGGGAGACCTGATGGCTCTCTACAACCACCTGAAAGGAGGGGGTAGCCAGGTGGGGGTCGGTCTCTTCTCCCAGGCAACTCGTGACAGGACAAGAGGGCTGAAACTGCGCCAGGGGAAGTTCAGGCTAGAAATGAGGAGGCATTTCTTCCCAGAAGGGGTCGTTGGGCATTGGAATGGGCTGCCCAGGGAGGTGGTGGAGTCCCCATCCCTGGAGGGGTTTAAGAAAAGCCTGGACGTGGCACTTAGTGCCATGGTCTAGCTGACATGGTGGTGTTAGGGCAAAGGTTGGACTTGATGATCCCAGAGGTCTCTTCCAACCAAATCGATTCTGTGATATTCTGTGTACGCCAAAGAGGTGATGGGTGGAGTTGGGTCAGAACAATGAAATATCAGAAGTCGTCTGGTCCCAAGGGAGTAGATGAGTGAGCAAAGCTGAAGTGAAGGCTCTTAGACACATGGGCAGGGTTGACCCTGGCAGAAGGATTGAAAGGAAACAGAGCTGAGAAATGAAGGAAAAGTGGGATTGTCAGGGTAAAGTGTGGGCCAAAGAGACCAGAGCAGGGAGAAGTAGGAAGGAATGTGGAGGAGGTTGTGATGTGGTGCTCTCAAACTGGGACTCGGATCTAATGAGAGGATGTAAGAGAGAGGTAAGGAGAAAGGCAGAAGAATGGATGGAAAGTGACTAGGGTGGAGAAAGGGCAGTCTTGAAGAAGACTAGGACAGGGAAAGATGGAGTAGTAGGAAGCTGAATGGGCTGTGCTAGAAGAGAACAAGAAAAATCATGTGTTTCAGACCTTCTAATAAAATTACAGATCTGTGGATTACCCACCCCTACTCAGTCCTCTTCTATCAGCAAATATCTGTGAATCCCCCAACAAAGTAGATTTCTCGAATTTTCCTCCTGTCCATGCATGGATGGCAACCCATCAGTCTTACCAGTTTCCCTGTTAGCTCAGAGCGGCAGGGAGCTCTGCGGTAAAGCTAAAGCCTTCAGCCCTAATGACATTTACAACAATATGATGATACATGATGGAAAGGGTTTTGATTTTTTTTTTTACTTTTGCTTTTTTAAAAGCTAGATAATTGCACATATAAAATCTGCTTTAAATGAGGACTAGGTTGCAAAATCAATACTACATAATGAGGAGTGTTATTTTCTCCTTCCTCTCCTTTGCATATGCATAAGCAAAGTGTATAATTGCATACTTTTCTTTCCATGGGATCTCTGCCACATTTACTTTTCAGGGTGGAGCTGCTCTGGAGCTGTGTCAGGACTACATAGTGGAGGAGGCCACTGTCTACAGGAGTTTTTCCATATTTGTTTCAGCAAAGGGAAGATGTGCAGTAAATGACAGTACAGGATCAAGTGGAAAAGGATTAGCTCTTGCTTAAAACAGCTGAGCTCTGCCTTAGGAATGGATGCAATCCTTCCTTTGCCACAAAGTTCTTGTATGATGCTGGGTAAGTCAGTGAAATCACACTTCTTGCAGGTGGCCACGAATTTCATGCTCCTGGTTTCTGGGTATCTAAATTGACATTTTGTGGTCTAATTTGCAGAAGTGCTGAATGATCCCAGATGAAACTGAATTCAATTGGTGCTAGACATATAAAGTGCTCTGAATGAAGAATGTATCAACTTCTTGAAATATTCACTTGAAATATTAACTGTCTCAAACTGAGTAACCAGAATCTACAAAACCTTAAGCTACAGATAATTCCAACCCAAAACCATCCCAAAACCATCACACCCAAGAGGTAACAAAATATATTTATGGCTGGTGATTCTTTTTTATGGAAAGGGGAAGAAGAGGCTTCTTTCTGCTGTTCAGCCAGATACCCCAGGAGGTGTCCTGCCCCCCAAAAACCCAAATCCAAGACGGTACGATAAGGTTGCTGTGACTTACCCAGCCATCTCACAGAGACCCTCTACTGCTCCTTTCTGTGTGTGTTAATGGTTCTGCCAGGTAGGACCATGAACAAGTGAAATACAGCTGCTTGGCGATGGGAGTGACAGTGGAGGGGTCAGGGGCTCTGACAGGGTCCAGTTCTTCCAGGCAAAGGCGCTGGCTCTGGCACACTGGAAATTAATGTGTGCTTGGGAAGGTGGAGTCACCAGGAGGGCTCAGGTGAGTTTTCAAGAACTGCTGAGTGCCAGTGGGGGCTAGGGAAAAAAGTGGGAAGAGAGGGCTCAGCTGTGTGAGTAAGGCTTTAAACTAGGAGGTAGGCAGGTCAGTGATACGAGTCTGAAAGTAATTGTAACCAACGGTAGTTTATAGGGAATACAAGATGCTGAGGAAACATCTATAAATGCATGAGCAGGTAGAGGAGGACCCTGGAAAGCAAGCTGCAGAGCCACAGCAGGCACACCATCGGTTTCTGTGCCCTGGCTTACAGGCAGCGACTCGTTTAAATCTCAGTAAGTGGCTCGTTAGCCCTCCAATGTGACCATACACTACAGCAAACTAAGGATGAGAATAAAAGCATAAAAGGAGCCTGTAAGAATAAAATCAGAAAGGACAAGGCAAAAAAGTCAATATAATTAGCAAAGGAAAGAGAGAAACAAGAAAGCACTTCTGTGCGTTAGAAGTGAGAGCAAGACAGTGGCAAAAAAAATGATCTGCCCTTCGACAAGGATGGAAAGCTAGTAAGAGGTGAAACAGAAAAAGCCAAAGTGATTAATGTCTTTTTCCCCTCATTTCTCAGCAAAAAGAATTAACTATGATTTAGTTAATTAGATTTAATTAACTAGAACTAACTATTAGACATTAATGATAACCATTAATGTCTAAGGCTAAGTAACAGAAAGAACAGACTAGACTGCTTCAGTAAGTCAGTTATTTTCCAGTCAGCCAGATCTGACAGAAACCAACTGAGACCACGTGGGAAACCGGCTGAAGCAATCCTACAGCCATGAGAGATCCCTTCTCACAGCGCCTGGGGAACAGAAGACCGGTGACAGGTGATTGCAGTGCCTGTTTTTAAAAAAGAAAAAAAGCAGCTTGAGGAATATAGGCAGAGAAAAGAGCCTAACTTGAATTGCTGGAAATATATTGAAACAAATAATTAAACAAACTTTTCTTTTGTGTATGGGAAATAATGAAATGATAAGTAGGGGCCAAGAAGGATTTGCCAGGAACAAATCATGCCGAACCAAGCTCATTTCCCTCTCTGACAAGTAGCAGGTCTTATGGACAATAGATATTACATATCTTGATTTGAACAAGGCTTTCAACATAGTCTCTTGCGATTTCTTGTAAGTGAGCTAAAATGAAGATATTTTTAAGGTGGACTCATAGACGCTTGAAAAAAAAATTACTAGAAGAGGGACAATCGTCGGTTCATTGTTGAAACGGAAGAATTATGGAAAGCAGTTCCACAGATGCCCTTTCCGGGACTCATACCACTCACTATTTTCATTGTGTTTTGGAAGATGGCATATCGAGTATGGCTACCAAATTTGTAAAGAAATTTCTGCAAGCACCTTGGCAGGATTAGCATCTTGATCCATTGAAGAAATGGTCTGAAAACAATAGGATTCAGTGCAGTAAGAACAGGTGTAAACTGCTACACTTAGGTAAGAATAAACCCCCAAATGGAGAGCAGCCAGCAAGGCAAAAGACCTGCACAAAAATGCCTTGGGGATTTTGGAAGGGCTCAAGCTGACTAAGAAGTAACAGTGCCATACTGGTGTGGAAGAGCAAGTATTGTGCTGAAATGTATAAACTGGCTAGGTGAGATATGTGAAATAATTTCTCCACTCCTACTCAGCACTGGTGAGGTCTCAAACTGGAAAATGGACCGATTCACTTTGGTCACTGAACTCAAGAAAGGAATGGACACTTAGGGAAAGTCCTGAGGGCAACAAAACGTACTAAAAGTCTTTAAAAACTGACCCTGGAGGGAAATCTCAAAGAACTGGATTTGTTCAATCTAGAGGAAAGAGGACTGAGAAGAAACATGATAACAGTCTTCAAATATGTAAAAGGTAGCTGCTCAGTGGAAGGCAGTAGGTAACTCTCAATGGTTAGAAGGGAGTAGGGAGCTTAAATAGTATCTAGAGTTACAGTTTCTGCTATATATAAGGAAAAACTTCCTAGGGAGGATGCTAAGAAAGCCTTGGTGCCAGTGAAGGTCATTTTTAGCACTGATGGCTTTAAACACAGCTGAAAAAGGCATCATTTAGATATTGTTGAGTGTGTTTGGGAAGGGAGGTACTAGACCCAAGGGCAACAGCTTGTGAGGCAAGTGTACATAGTAACTTGCAGACATGTAGCTGAAAAGCATACGTAGCATCTGGAGCTGGGAGTCATGGCATCATGAGAGTGTCATCATTGGATGAAGCGTCTCTCAGCTCCCAGTAAGTTCTTTCCAATGCATGTAACCTCAAAGCAGGGAAAAAGAAATCAGATCTAATATGCAAACTTTGAAAAGTTTCTGACCCCTAGATAATCTCTTGAGGTCTCTTCCTACATTCTACCATTGTAAATAGACACAAGCTGTGCCAGAATGGCCAAATTACTGCTGCAGTGGTTTCCCGAGAGGTGAAAAACAGATATTAAGCCTTCATTGGTAACTTATGAAAAAAAAAAAAAAAAAATCTAGCTTCATCATGTGCATTTCTGGCAAAAGGAGCTTGAAATCCCATCACCTGGGAGACAACCAAGTACTAGCATTTCTCCTTTATGGGAGGACTGAAATCTTTTGTCATGAACCTGAAAGACTGTTTTTGTTGCATTGCTTTGCAAACATTTGGGAGGCAACAGTCCTTGTCCTTGTCCCGGGAGCCTGCTGTTCTGAATAACCAAGCCAAGAAAACGGTGTGAGAAGCAGCAAAGGTACAAAGAGTGGGGAAATGACATGCATCAACCTGCACAAAACGTGTAGGACATGAGTGGGAGTAGTAAAACCCAGGGCTTTCGGGTGTTCACACCAGTACCATCCATCGTCTTGCACTGATGCCGTACTGTAACAGTATTGGGTTCAACAGGTACGCTTCCTCTACAGGGAACTCGTGTGAAGGTAGCATTTTAAATTGGCAATGACCACAGACTGTATATATTGCTACGGTATCTTTCTAGTGCTATGAAAGTGATAATGTAATTCTATGCAATTAAAATGACGCCTCCTACATGCATAATGCCTCTCCTAGCTTTATAGCTGTATGCCATGTTCTCTGTGAGGGCATTTGCTGATAATAAATTGTGTGGTGGAAATATAATAACATGAACAAGGAAATCTAAACTGATCCAATTGTTTAATCTAGTTTAAACCTACATTTTCTCAGAGGAATCCCTAACCCAGATTAATTTAGAGAACTGATGAGGCTTGATCCCATCACCCTTATAAATCACCCATGCAAACCCCATGCTATTATGTTGCTATTAATAGTGCTGACAGGTATATATATGCTCATAATCCTGTAAATATATAAGAAAAAAAAAATAAATAAGGAAATACAATTCTCTCTTGTTTCAGTGGAGCCCACCTGTCTCCTGCTCCCTGGGGGAAGCCCTGCATCATGGCTTCAGATCATTCTCTTCCCAAACTCTAGTTTATTAACGTGAAGAATGTTCAGCCAGCCTTTTTCCCGGCCTGTCTTACGGAGACAATAACTTCTCCGCCAGATTACCATACACCCAGGTTTCCCTGGACATTTATTCTTTTTTTCCATTCAAAAATTGTGTCTGGGCAGAAAACACAGATTTCATACATTTTGTCAGAATTTCCAGATACCAGACAGTCTGACTGGAATTGTGACTTTGAGCATGGCTGAGAGATGTCCAGCTATCATTGACTCACCTATTGCACACCTGCAGATCACCTCTGTGCTTCATGCATGGTGAGGCTGATGCTTCCAAGAAGCATGACAGCTGTTGTAGAGTTGATTATCGCCTGTGCACGACTTCTGATGCAACAGGAATCTTTGGGATTTACTATGCATTCGCAGACCACCTATACCACCTTGCACAGCAAATCTAATGATTTCAAAAGCCTCAGATTTGGTGTATATGTGTTATCCAGAGCATGCCCAAGTTTTTTTGTCTGAGAAATCCCTGTGAAAAAAAATAGCCTTTGTAGGTCTCTGTGGAGATATTAGAAACGCTCAATAAACGAGAAATAGTTACAGCTAAAACCTAACTTACACTATGCTTTTTCAAAGTTGCAGGGGAAAGAGCAGGTAAGAATCTGTTGAGAAGAGAGAGAAATAGTTGGGAGAAATGGTCAGCTTATGCCAAGTATGTTTAGCAGGTGAGGAGGCAAATCTCCCCCTCCCCGGGCTGCCTGCCTGGCAAGTAAGCTAGCTGTGACATGCTTTACTCCCACTTTGAGAAGGGTTATATATCCCACATCATTCATTCCACAAGATTAAGGAATTCTCTCTTGGCATGACATAAAGAGTATTCGTCAGGCACCTTCTCTGCTTCTGTCTCATGCTGCCAGCTAGAGAAAGGTCGTCGTGGGAAAAAAAGTCCGTGCTATTAGTCTTGGTTTCCTTATTATGGAGTGGCAATTTATAATTGTCCATAACAAACAGGATCCCGTATTTTTCCAGGTGTTAACTTCAGTGAACAGAGCTCACTGGAGTCATACTACAAAGGAGTTGAGTCCTACCAATATTGTATTAAGCAAGCTATTTAGTGCAATGTGAGTAGTTTCAATTAGAGAATTTTAAATCTTTTAGATAATACAGTTATTCATGCACATGCAACCTGCCGTAGATGCCTATACTGTTACAACCAGAAGCTTCAAGTTCAGTTTTTGCAGATGACTAATGCAGTTGTTACTCCATTTCTACAATTAACATTTGTGCAAATGTACTATCCTTTGCAAAGGTCAGGCTGCTTACAGGTGTTTAATGTTACTGATATCATCCACCTGGGAAATGAGATCACCTGGAATTGTGTAGGTTTTAAGAATTTAATAGTAACGTTTTTTCTAAAACTATTATGAAATTTCTGGTAAATTGTATTTTTGTCTGGATGGGAATTCAGTAGCAAAATGTCTTTTTGATAGTGCTTTAAAACCTCCCATAACAACGAGACTTCCAAACTGAAAGTAAAAGCCAGAACATTTGAATGTGCTTTGGAATAAAATTATAGATTCACGTCTGAGTCTCCCTTTACTTTTCACAAGACAAAAACCCAAGTCTTGGAAAAGTTATGAGGCAGCCTGATATACGCTGTAGTGGAATGACTTTGAGAATCCCTTGGCTCTTCCCTTCTCAACAAATGCAGTCAATTGTGTCACAGGGAAATGATAGATGGCTTCTAGAAGGTTAGCGGCTGGCTAAGGAAGTGTGGAACAGCTCGGTCTGAGATCAGGCAGGACCAACACAGTCACGGTGGGACAGGAAAAACGTTACAGGAGGCTAGCGAGCACGCCAGCTTCTGCCACTGTTTAATGCGCTGCCCTTTCATTTCTCAAGGAAGGATGAAAGAATCACTCCAGATCCTGCGAGTTGTAAGAAATGCTTTCTCCAAAAACCATTGGTTCAGAAACCATTCCACTTCCTCCTAATGAACATACAAACATTTTGACTCACCTGTTTACCTCTGCATCATTAGAATAATCTCACGTAGCACAATCAAGAGCAGAGAGCGAGGCCGCATCCTTGTCTAACTTTGATCTTTCTGCACTTCTCAGGTCACGCAAGAAAAAACACACCCTTGGGTCAAACACTTACCTGAAGATCATCCTAACATGAAGGTATTTCTGGGTACAAAACTGGTGTTTGGTCCTAAGGTCTTGCACTTGTAGGTGCCTAATAAAATGTGCAGACCACAGGGAGGCTATCTGGTGATCATCCATGACCTTTAAGATCTAAGACTCCCGACAGATTTCTAAACTGCTCACTCTTCCCT
Source organism: Cariama cristata (assembly GCF_000690535.1). NCBI lineage: Eukaryota > Metazoa > Chordata > Aves > Cariamiformes > Cariamidae > Cariama > Cariama cristata. Next base: position 11,334 of record NW_009593781.1, read on the forward strand.
TCTCCTCCTCCTTGCAGATTCAGCTGTGCTGAGACAACTCACCTAGATCTTACAAAACCAAAATTATTCAGGTTTTAGTTTGTTTTCATCTGTCACATTAATCAAGAGAAAACACTGCAAATGAGCTAGGAAAAAGTGTGCAGGCAGAAAAAAATGATCACCAGAAATTAAAGTATTACAAATGCTAAATGGTCTCAGTGGATATTGGGGAAAACCACACTGAGGGAAAACCACAGTATAGATCTTCACGATACAAAAGTACTGACACAAAGAAGGAGAGTAAGCCAATGTTCTTTCTGCTGCTAGCATAGATTGATTTGGAATGATCTGTCATGCTCACCCAGATCCATTTCTTCCTTCAAAAAGAAGTAATTTCTTATTAAATTATCCCAATGAAGCTTTCTAGCTAAATGACAAGTATATAACACAATGATAATACATCTGGGTTTGGTATCACTTTGGTTTTACCTGTCCGATTCAACTACAAGTATAATTTAAGTTCTTGTAAGTCAAGGAACAGATCTGAGTTGACTAGTTTTTTTCATGGAATACAATATAATGAACACATGTACTAAATAAGTAATCTGCTGTCTGGCTTTTTATTATATTTTTTAAATTTAAGTAAAATATGGGATTCTGTGAAATTATTTATAGCAAACAATATAACATATCTGCATGGTAAATATATTCACCTATATATTGAATTCCCAGCAAACAAAATCAGTGCATGGATCTAGTGTATTTAAATCATCGGTATATTCAAACCAATATCCATTAAGAACTTAGTGGCTTTCAAAAAGCTAATGAAGCTTGTGGTAAATCTTCAACGTAATATACTGCATGTTCCTCAGTGACTGAAGTGACAGAACAGTACCAGTCTGTCTTAGTGACAATTACAGGCCAGTTCTGCGTTCGTGAGCATGAAAGTTTCAATTAGCCTGAACTTTTAAATGGGATTCTACCATGAAAAAAAGGCCTGAAATAGGAATCAGGACGTCCAGATTTTTGTCTCGATGATTTTTGCAGGAAAGCTGCTCCACCTGGAAATGAAGGCATACTCTGACCTCCAGACCTGGAAAAGCCATGGGCTCTGAGGATCAGCCCAGGGGTATTTTGACAGCATGTGCACCGTTTCCAGTCATAACGCTTCTTGGCCTTTTTATGCCCTTAATGGCATCTTAGCTATCCCATTGCCTTCAGTGAATTTGCAGAGAGTTAACTCAATGTAGCGCAGTAAACAGCTCTGTCTCATCTGTAAGAGGGGAAAAGCTCCAGCTTGTTCAGTCTTTTTTTTATTCACGGTGAAGTAATGAAGTAAAAGCCTTGGAAGAAAACGCTGCAAGCAAGAATATCTGAATGTGTGAAAATGGAGGATCAACAATTTCTTCCATACTTTGGAGAAAAACTTGGAAACCTCTCTCAGGACCGCAACTTCAAAAAAAAAAAGCGAGACAAAAACGATATAGCCAACAGACGAAGACAGTTTGCAGCATCATTTCTTATAGATACCAATCTGCATCCAAAATCTCTAACTTCTTAGCTTTCGAGAAAATCAGTAGGATTTGCTTTCTACTTACAGCCCTGCCGGGTCAGTTCTGCAATTTAACACACAATTTAACAACACAGCAAGCTTGGTAGGAACTTGGTAGTATGTTGAACCTGAGTTACTAAGCACAGCAAGTTAGGGCAAGCACGGAGCCTGGCAGCAACGCCCACAGCTCTCCCACACATGCGTGTGCATGTGCGTGCATGTGTGTGTGTACAAGTTATCGTCCAGCAAGTGAGAATAAAATGGGACTGTCTTTATGAGGTACCACACTGATCCTCAACAGTGCATCCCATTAAAATAAGGATTTTCAGACTTGTTTCAGGAGCTACAAGTGTCTGTGAAAGAGTCACACCTTTTTTTTAGCGGAAGGTGATCTAGCTGTCACGTTTACTGGGGCTTGGAATGCGTGCGGGGCAATTACAGTATTGACGATGCTACCAAAAATGAGGTGAATCAGGACAGAACTTTGCTTTCGGAACTGTATATTGTATCAGCAAGATGTGAGGATCTATGTACAGAAGCTAGGATTAGGTAAGTCACAGAACAATTTCTATAGTAAATGTGTGTGAAAAACAATACACGAAAGATAAAGCAAAACAGATGACAGTTGCAGGAAAGCAGGAATAGTCAAATAGCCCCTTGCAGAGATGTTATGAATGCTGATACACAAAAGGATTATTCTAGCAATTCCTATTTCCGCTGGTGAAATTAGATACAAAAAATGGACGCCGTGAAACAATGAACTGTATCATTGCTTTATGGGATGTGGAATTGTCTGTATTGTGTAATAAGATGCTACAAGTCTGCGAGGCAGAACAACTTGTGCTATTCTCAGCAGAATAACTCAGGGCATAACAGCAACTCCTTTCCTTGGTTTTTAGCAGTGGAGTCGGCATAGTTCCCTCCCTGCACAAAATTGTGGGGAGGATATGATACAATCAGTAATTCTCAAGATCATTTCTTTCAGCTGGTGCTTCTTTAGTGTGTCACGTTCCCAAGTTCTCATGGAAAACCTAGATTATAAGATAGAAGGTACCAAACACCTACCTCATGTTAATAGGGCAGTAATGCACATAATTATACCCAGTGCTTTACACTCTCTTCCCCTCCAATATTGGCAATGCAGCAGCTGACAATATTGGCATGTTTCCATTGGCACCACCAACTACTCATGCTCAGCGCTGTGCCAACATCCCCTGATGTAAAATTAGAACAGTAAGACCACATCCTGCCTTCCTTTGTTTGCTCACCTCTTTAGGCAGCGGTTTCAGCTGAGCCTAAACCATCCACTCCTGTGCACACAGAAGAAGCTGTGCACAAAGGAGCCGTGCTGTCCAGTGCTCCCCTGGCACTTTACGATAACACGGATCGATACGAGGGGAGAGAACAACTTCTGGTCACAGACCGCTGCAGACACTGGTGGTGCTTTGGGCAACCTTCACACCAGGGATTTTCTTTACTGACAGAAAGCCCCCCGCAACACCCCTGTTGTTTCTCTGTTCATAGAATACGTGCAATAGAGGCTAAAGTCTTAGCTGTAGCCAATGATTAAATGACACGACATTTTCACTTACCTGGGATACCAATACAACGATCTCTCTGTGGTTCCTTCGACTTCAGAAGATAGGAATACTAGCAATCATCGTTACTGGCTATGATCATTTCCATGGCAATGCTGTTATTTGCCTAGTGCTTTGTGTGTGCCAGGCGCTCTGTGAAGAGGAAACAAGACAAAGCCCAAACTATTTACAGTTTGATGACCTGTATGTGTGTGTACACACGCGTCCATGTTCATGGAGGAGTTGTGGGGCTTGCTTAGTTTTCAGCCAGATCAAATCCAGGGTTTGGCTCAGCAGTCAGCCAAATAAACGCTAGCATTGGCAAACAGAGATGGGAGGAATGATGGTTTGGAGAAGAAAAGGCAGCAGAGGCAAGGTGTGACCACGGGGGTTTTTTTGGTGGCAGCGTGAGCATAAACTGTGGAACTGCAATGCGAGCATCACTGTAATCTTGTCTTTTTGGTGGCTTGAACTGCTGTGCAACTGTGTGAGACCTGCTGCCCGGATGCGAGCAGGACACTCGTGCAAGCGTTAGTGCAGGTGAGCGCGGGCTGCAGAACCGGGGGACGAATACACAGTACAACAACAACAAAGAAAGGAACAGCACAAAGAAACAGAATTTCAATTACCTGTAAGAAACAGCCGCTCTGCCCTGTGGAGCATTTGTGGTGGTTTTAGACACACTGGAAAGAGCAGTAAAGATTGCACTTGAAATGCAGAGGAAGTAACAAATGTCCTTTCGGAGAGTGGTAAGGCAAAATTTGCCTTTTTTAGCCTGAACTTTCCGGGCTCTAAGCACTTCTATGTTTTGAAGCTGAACAAGCCCATTATCAGTATAAAAATGCCAAAAAAACTGGAATGCTTTAAGTTTGCTTCTTCCCTATCGTTCTTAAAAAAAAAAAAAAAAGGCTTTTACCACTTTGTAGTTCTGCCAAAGTGAATAATTAACAATAATTAAATTGTTCCATATCATGTAAACAATGGCCCCATATCTCATTTTCTGTAGACAATTTATATCTATCCTTTCATTTGGCAAGGATAGCAACAGGTCGAGCTCTATCTATAGATATAAATATAGATATCACACAGCAAATGACTGTCAAAGTTTTGAACTGGACCTGCTGAAGTTCTAATAGGTTCAGCCCTAGTTTTTTCCATAATGTCACCGACAACCACTGTTTATTATCCGTAGTAGGGTGTTGCAGTTTAAACAGCTTCTCTTTGGTTTCTCAGATTCGGCAGGCAATACACAATGTCTGTACACTGAAAGAATCCAAGTAATAGCTAGACTTTTTCATGTTGTGTCGCATCCAAAGATCACTCCTTAGATAGATGATCGCTAAACAATGCACCTTTCCAGAAAATTGTATGCTTTCTAATGCTAGGTCTCTGTCAACAGACCAGCTCAGCTGTTTTGCTATCTGAAGTGCACAGGAAAGAATGATCCATTTGTTTCTTGCTCTTCAGCTGCCCTTACAGACGACAAACAGGTTCCCGTACAGGACCCAGGAATAGAAGAAGGAGGACTAATATATAATATGTAACTTGGCATTGCATGCTTTGAAAGTGCTGTTTGGAAACAAGGAGAAAGTGAAAAACAATATGTTCAGTGGAATTTTCCTTCGTGTATATATTTTATCTGCAGCTGCAATGTACGGAGGCCAAGTTATTAGAGGTGAACTGGAAAAGAAGCAATAAAATGCCATTAGCTTTAGCACTTTAGAAGTTAGGGATGGAAATGACCCATAAGACCTCTGCCAGAGAAAGATTGCTCCTTCCAGGACCGCGATAAGTACACCAAAGAGGGAAGAGTAGGAAGCACAGGCACCGTGCTTTAATCCTGCCTTTCTGCCCGCTTGTCCATCCCCTGGAACTCGCCTCTCTCCTCTCTCCCGGGCGGCACGCCGTTCTGGTGGGCACAGCTCTCATCCCCTCATTGCCCACCCAGGAGCTGAAGCCATGTCCGTGGAGGGAAAAGCCAGGTGGAAGGGGAGAGGGGACCTTCAGAAACAGGCTGCTGAGTTGAGTTTTCATGGGTGCTTTTCAACAAACAAACAAATGTTATAATACAAGAAAATGAGAGGCTTTTCCTCACTGCATATGGATGAGAGATTCAATACGAAGAAAGCCTACTATCAGTATGTAGTCGCAGCATTTTTCATAAGGATTTGTCCTTCAGAGATGGATTATACAACTTTTCTTATTATGGGAATGTGAAGATTAAAGATCCCAAATGCTCTATATTTTTGAGTCGTTGTAATAAATGTGCCAGGAATCTGGGGAGATTTCCAAAATGCATTTTAATCCATAGTAGGCTGAAAGTTGTGCACTGTAAGCAATTTTCATTGTTAGATGGAAGTAAATATAAATTACTGAAGAATCAGAAAATCCTGTTCCAACTAACAGCTCACACAGTATTTCAATCGTATGCATACAGTCTTTTGGAAGGAAGGAAGGCAAAAAATCTGTGATAAAATACCACTTAATGACACATTTTCAAAATCTAGATGTTGGTTTGCATATAGAAAAGCTTTTCCCGCACCTCCTAAACTGCACAAATAGCTTTTCTATATGCAAACCAACATCTGCAGTATGTACGCACCTATATCCAGGATGGTGCACACGCAGAAATAGATGTGAAAATTGAGACTTACAGTTGTAGAGGCCAAACTGAGGTCCTTTTTTAAAGTTAGTTTTCAGATACTGATTTAAATGTATAAAAAGAAGAAATTGGGAGCTAATCTTTCTCGCCTCCCCACTCTACTTGTTTCAAACTTCCCCAACTGTGTTAGATATGAAAGGGTCTGAGAAGAAAGTGTTATCATAGCCAACGCAGTGCCCAGGGTATGAGTCATATATCAGAGTACTCGCTCCTGCCTGGAGCGGAGTGGACAGAGGGACTTGTGACACAAAAGGCTCCGAGGAGGAGGGACAGCACTTTAGCAGCCCCCAGCTACTGGGAGGCTGGAGGTGGAGCTGGCTGCTGATAACTGGAGGAATTGTTTCCATCACATGGGTAATGACTCAGCATCATTATCCCAAAGGTTTTATTTTTTCATCTCTACCAGCTCGTCCAGCACACTTGTGTGGAAAAGAATGGGGAGACTGGGAGAGGGGAGGTATCAGGGTTTGGAGCCTTTGCTGAGCGAGCATCATGCATATTTTCCACTGCTGCTTTGCCATCCCGAGGGTTGTAACACTATAACACCATCAGAGAGATTCCCACTGACTTCAGTGAAGCTTAGATCAAGGCTCAGGTGCCCCTCAGTCAATAAACACACCCTTCTCTTCCACAGCAGCAAGAAATTTTAACCCAGTTGCCTGTGTGCACGCGTATTGCTTCTACATGCACACTCGCAGCTGGAAACCCATCACCTGGGTTGACAACAGGGAGGATGCAAAGCAAACATTGACTACCCCGTTCCTCTGTTCTCCAAAATAGCAGGAGTTATGCCTCTCCACAGCCCTGGCAACTAATGAGTAGAAATGGCCGTGACAAGAGTGGGAGTAATCAGCGATACGGAGCTGCTGCAGCCCTTGTTCCCTTTAGCTGGTTCCCAGAATAAGAAAGATAGTATGTGTAGGTTTATTTTAAGTAGGGCTAGAGCACATATATAGCTGGCTTGTACACAGTCCCCTGCAAATACTGCTTACTCGATGGGATATATTATGTCACTGTGGCCCTAAATACCTCTGCTTTACAGATCAAATTCAACACATAACTTTTGAAAAACAGTAACACTTCCAGTATCTTTTCTGATGTCAGTGGAGAGGAGAAGTGTTAATGTGGATTTTGGTGCTTCTCTGCATTTACTGCTAGCCTGCTGGCTCTCTCGCTAATGTTCATAAAGACACCCACAACAATGAACAGTGGAGCCTTGCTAATGCCTCCCACCAGCCACATGGCAAGCAGAGCTTAAGGTTGGAAGGTCACGTATTCCTTCCCTTTGTTTTTATTCTGCATTTGGTGACGCCCTACCATGCAAGGGCACTCAGTTGCCTGCACTGTTTGGACTGGAAGGAGATACACTCGCTCCCTAGTCTTCAAAACAAAATCCACCCAGTAAAAAGAAGATGAGCCCAATCCTGCACGGAAGTATTTGTAACAATTGACTGTTGTCATTGAAGTGTTAGGGACTGTCCTGCCCCTGCATCCTGCCCCAGTCAGCAAAGACCAGAGACACTGAGAACTCCAGTTCATAAAGAGCAAAATGACTGAAGGCCAGTTTGTACCAGGCTGCCTGGTGCCGTAGGATGCTCCTTGCTCATCTTTCCAGCACCAACTGATTGCACATTGTATCAGCAGCTGCTTTTGCCTCTGAGGACAATGCATGCATATGCTTACACAAGAAATAGCCCATTAGCTGTTTTCTAGCTACTAAGAGCTACCTCAGTGTGCAGTCTGCTACATGAGCAATATCTTCTAGGGCAGAGAGCAGATTTGTTGGCTGGGCAGTCATACTGCATGTAAGGTCACTATTTTACACTGAGCTTTTCTACCATCTGTGCTTCCCTGCTCGCTTACTTAGGGGGGGCAGCCAAAGGCAGAGTCCAGTTCTTAATTTAGACCCCAAGTGTTATATAAAAGTTATTCATCCCAGATGGACTCAGTCCCAGAAGTCACTGTTATAAAAGCCAATTTATAAACAGTCAATTTTACAAATGAAGAGGAATCAATGCCTCCCCATGTTGTTTAACTGTGTTTCCTATTCCCAACTTACAGGCATGTACTCATGTAGTAACTCAGGCACATGCTGGAAGGGCCCCTTTGAACTTAACAAATAGGCTATGTTACCAAGTAAGAAAATGCAGTTTCTGCTTAATTTAAATTTGCTGCAGTTTGACACTTTCAGTCACCTTGCATATCAAACAGAAACAGTCCAAAGAGACCAGAAAGACTATCAGCCAAATTATCTCCTGATAAGGGATATTAATATTTGCAGTAATTTCCAGGAAGAAAAGCGAGATGGAAGCCAGCATTTTCAAAAGCAGCATCCATTCTGCATGCCTTCAAGCAGGGCTGAAGCAATTCAAGAAGAATTCAAGGGCTGAAGAAATTCAAGCAGCCTGAATTTCTGCTGGGCAGCCATCAATTGCAGGTGGCACTCTGAGGACTCCTTTGGTCCAAAAATAAAATCCCAGGTATCTCAACTTGGTAGGTCAGAAATGAGGCATCCTGAACTATGGGACACTCTTGAAAAGATGGCCAAAAGTCAGTGCGTACTCGGGAAGTCTGAGAAACACTAGGAGCGGCTACTTCACCTCTGAGTCCTGTCCTGAAGGACGAGATGGGCATGCAGACCTGATGGCATAACACACACTTCTGCTGCCTGATCATTAGCAAAGGTTACCAGCAGTTGTAGAAAAGATGTGCATAATGGCCATATCCTCTCTTTTACGGATAAAATCTTCGGAAATGAAAGGAGGAACATACCAATTACATGAGCAAGTATGGTATGTGTCCTCCCTTTAGCCTAATGTTCTGAAGTGTGTGAAAGATTAGCATTAAGGATTGCCACGGGCCATTTGCTGTAACCCTATCTAGACAACTTCCTGAAATAAAAGAACAAATTTCAGCTCCTAGGTAGAAGCCTTCAGGCAGATAAGAATATAACCAAAGCATAATTTAGCACAGATGTGGGCTGTGTGTAGAAATGAGACAGGTTTACTTGACTCAAGAAGAAGAGGTCCTGAAGGCAAAAAGTCTCCGAAAGTATCTGCATTTGGTGAGCGTAACCTCACTGAGGCATCTAAGATCTCATCATTATTCTCTACTCTAAGTATAAAAAACCCCTGACATTTTACTGATAACATTACATGATGGGTGTGGCTCAAAGATGCTTTTTAAATAGTGAACACCTTCCCTGGCAGTACCCTCTCTTCTCATTTCAGAGAATTAACCCTGGCTACGGTAAAATAAAGAAGACGACATTCACATGTTAAAATTGCTTGAAAAAGTAATCACAGGGCTGCAGCATGCAGTAACAAACCCAAGGTACCACAGTGAAGTGGGAAGCCTGCTCATAGCCTTACAATATCGGACACAACAGGTTGCTAATTTAACAAGCTTCACTAATACAGGATTTCTCGGCTGTTTCCCCCTTAAGTAGGCATTTTTGCAGTTTTAGTTCCTCACTAATTTTGATTCCTCACACTCATTTTTCTGAATTTTTCAACATGCACATTTCCTTGGTATTTATTTATTTGAGTGTAACAAATCCATCTTCACAGTATAGATGATTCTTAATACACCCAGCATGGACTATAGGAGGTTAGCTCTCTGAATGCACAGGAACCAGAGGACTCCAGAGCACACCTGGGAAGTCACTGGCTATTATTTAAAGTGACTCTAGGTGCCACCTTGACGCCAGATGTGCCTCCTATAGAGCCAAGACTTCACCCCACGTGTTTTCAGAGAATGATAAAAAGGTGACTTGGAAGAATCGTCACTGCCCTGCAAGCCCTTTCATGTTATGGTGTGAAAATGTGAGCAGAAAAGAAGCCAGCTCCTCCACAGTAAGCAGTAAACCTTCCCATGAACTCAGAGAGACCGTTTTGCTTGCTCTGCATGTTGAATCTTCAATTTCCTGGTAATTGTGCTTTATGCTATCAGTGAGACAGCGTTGCCTTGTCCCAGCCTCTCCACTGGGACAGTTAGCTAGCAGCAGGTCCTGCTCCCATCGCCTGCCTCTGAAACTGGTTAGTGGGACCCTCAGCCTGGGGAGGCAGGAGCACAGCCCCCCGTGGCAGAAAGGCTGGCAGGGACCGAGATGGGGACCCCGCTGCAGGAGACAGGGAGCAGTCTTTGCAGAAGCAGGGTGAGGTATAAGGTGAAAATGCAAAAGGAGGAGGTGGCAGGCTGGGGGACTTTCTGTTTCTCAGCTGGGTAAAGAGTTGGTTGAAACAGAGAAGAGGTAAGGGGGGTTCAGGCTGGCCGGGAGCAAAAGGAGGAGGGGAACAGCAGTGGGAGCAGATGGGAACCTAGTGGGAACAGAATTTATTAGAAGATTGTTAATTTGTTCACCAGGTGACAGCAGGTTAGCCCATCTTCACTGCAGTTAAGTGCACGCAGACTTGCACACCACGCACAACAGCACCTGTGTTTTTCACTTGCCCAGGTAGGCTTAGCCTGTGGACAAGAAGCAGTGGGACTTCTTTTTTCTGAGTTCTGGGCCTTCCGTGCTCTGAAAGGGATCAGTGCCTGTATCGGCTGTCCAAGCTGAGAGAGTGAGATTCATCGCCGGGTGACCATGACCCAGGTGTTCTGCAACAGGCAGATGCCTAAGGGACAACCAAAGTGTCACCCAGAAAGAGGTACCTGGAAAAGCTTTTGGCGCCCAGGACTCCCTGAGTATCACACATAGCAGAAGACCCTCTCTCAACCAACCAGGACAATTCTGGAAAGAAGGGTAAGTGTCTCTCCTTCGAATGGAAGAGAAGTTGGCAACAGGAGGTTGGCAACAGGAGGTCTATCATCTACCCACATAAGAAGAATGAGGCCAAACTGATCTGCCTCTGCTTCAACAGCATCTTTAATGTTGTTGCTATGTCTTCTCCCTACCTCTGATCCTCCCCATCATCCTCCTTCTCTCCCTTGCTGGCTCCCAACTCTTGCAGGCATGATGTGATGAAGCATATGGAAAGGATGTGCCCTACCAACTGGATGCAGGATTTGTTTAAATGAGATTTACACTGAAGAGGTACAGGGACCTGCTCAGAAGCACCCAAGCGCACCCATGTTCTGCAGAGCTGTCTAGTGCTGGCAGAAAGGCAGTGAGGAAGGCTCACATCATCCTCCAGAGCTTCCCAAGAACTAGAAGATCCCAGGGAGACCTCCCTATGAAGGAGGCCATGTCTCTGTTGGCAAACCTAACCACTGCCTCTCACTGTTATTGTGGCTGTGTTGGTAGCTGCAGCAGTGGACCAAAGGCAGATAGAGCATTTAAGGACCTTTTCTTTCTAAACCTGTGTCACAACAATAAAACCCTTTGATTTCTCGTCGTTCCACTGTTTCCAGCCCTTGCTCCAGCTCTCCTCTCCCATGGGAAAGCAGCTACTTTTTCTACCATAGAAAGTAAGCTTTGGTTTTGAATAAGCTAGGGAATAATGTCTCAGAGGGTGCTCCTCCAATACATACAGCAGAGGGGAGCACAGCTGTTGGGGCCAGGCTAGGAGGGCATAGCTGGTGGATAGGGATATAATCCTTTCCTGGGTTACTTTCTATTGAAAGGGCTTCTGCCTTCAGTTCTGTCTGGATCGCACGCTTCTAAGCCAGGGGAGGAAGACCTGGGCTTGTAATCTGAGATACTTCTGGTTCAGAGTCAAAAACAACTCGAAGATGCAAGGGCTAGGAAGGACAGTTTCGTGAAAAGCGTCCTTTAAGATTTGCAGCTGCCTGGTGATACTGACCCGGGGCCTTCCCGATGGCCAGCAAGCGTGTTTCGGGTTTAGTCAATACTTTACATTCACATCCAGGACAAGTGGAGTTCAAATTCTTCCCAACAGACTAATTAGGCAAAATATTTAGAAATGCTGTAATTCCATTCATGCTTTTGCCATAACATTTAGAGAAACAACAATTCTTTTCATATACCGAGAGCCTCTGACAGCATCTACACTGGAAAAACACATAGTCCCCCCACTGTACGCACTCTTATGCCCAGGCCTTCATAGCTTTTACGACAGAAATACCCGCTGCACCAATGCACATGCACCTCAGCATCCAAAATTTGCTCATATGGGCACACCTGAGAAGCCTTTAATTGGATTCAGAAGGGCTTTCATCTATTCAATAAAAGGGCAATATCATTTACAGCATTAGCAGAAAGGTAATCAGACAGGTTTATTCTCTGCCAAAATGGGCAATGTATATTTACAAAGCTTTTCTAGTTCCTTTGTTGTGCATTCTTTCCACAAACCATTACAGAAAGATCATGTTAACAGCAGTGGCTGCTGCGTGGTATCGTATTGCCTTTTTATTTTTCCAAATCATTAAAAAAAAAAAAGAAAGAAAGAAA
>NW_009593782.1:0-10210 GCF_000690535.1 Cariama cristata
AAGGAGGAAAAAAAAAAAAAAAAAAGAGAAAGAAGAGCAGAACACTGGTACACCATGGAAGTCACTGATCAGCAGAGAGATCGCTGCATCTCAGGCCAACACAGACAAGGAGGAGGGAGGAAGGGGGAAGACAAGAGGAAAAACTTCACTTGGCTGATGAAATGTCATCTCTTAGCTCCAATTCAAGCTTCTCAGAGCTAAGCTTACATAGACAAGTGACAGGCTCCTCTGCTTACTTTGCCAGTACTATCCAGAATAAAAACTATTAGGACAGCAGTAAGGAGCTAAATATGATACAGAACTCATGCCTTCAGTGCACAAGAAGAGTTACACACCTACCCTTCAAAACACTTATATGTGCATACATATACATGCACATATCCAGGTCATATATATATATACACATATATGACTAAACTACAAGCAGACTCACTCACAGTTACTGTTTTGTTACCATCACATTATAGTGAATTTAAGGAGAAGGCAGACAAAGAAATGGCCTCACCTTAAAATAGAGATTACCTCAGAAGGACTTAATTTAAACCTGAGGACTTGCAATAGAGACCACTAACACCCAGTCTAGACCACTGGCTACGTTAAAGTTTTGAGCCACTGGAAGAGCAGATTTTAGCTCCTGGGAACAAGCCAGGAAAAGATATGGCATCATACATTGCAAGAAGCATCGCATATGACTGAGCAGGTGCATGTTCCAGAAGTCACAGGATCTATCCTTCTCAAAATCCACAGGATCCAAGTAGATGAGGTTTAAATCTCCCAAATTTGGAACAAGCAAATCCTAAAGTAGTTTAAGTTGTCATAACAAGTAGTTCAACTCCAGATGTGCCTAGGACTGGCTGCATTTCCTGACATCCGTCCCTTGGGTTTCATTCCCAGAACGACTGCTTCAGTGCAGAGGCCTGCCCACTTCATCTTCTTACCTCCTTCCTCTTGCTCAGCTGAAAAGCACAATTACCTAGTCAGAAGAAAAATTTTGGAGCCTGGAAAGATCCATTTCCTCTGAACACACCCAGAATTTCAAACAGTGCATCAGTGTGGAGCAACACACTCACATCTGTGCAGGGATAATTTGAGTACAGCATACAGACTGATTATTTCAGGTAACTTCCCCCCCACCCGCCTTACTTCATGATCCATCACAAGGGTATCATTGTGCCTCAGCAAGACCAGGGGCAATAGTACGGGCACCTTTTGGTTAAAAGGGAGATCAATTCATGCTGATAGGATGACTTTAAGGCTCAAAGGAACCAGACCAGTTGAATTGCACCACCAGGCTGCTACCAAAGTAGCAATGTTTTCACAGAAGCAGAAGAAAAGTGCAAGGTACTAGTGAAGAGGAACCAGGAAGGACTAGCAGACACCTTCCTTCAGTTTTGGCAGTCTCTAAGAGCTACAGGTCACCTTACCAGGAAGCACAGGCTACTTGCACGTTTCTGGAGAAGGATCCTTGTTCTGGTTGACTGAAGGAGCACAGCCCCAAATTGAACATATGGTAGAATAACATTGGAAAAACTGAGGCAAGCCCTGGGCAGAGTAACTTCTTGTCCCTTTCTTGAACAGCTTAAGCTAAAGTTATTTAGAAGAAAAAAACCCCACACCACACAAAAAACCCAACCTCCTTCTTGCAGCCTATCACTTCCTATGGGAACTAAAACATCAGTTTGTAAGACTGGCGCTTTCCCAGTGTGTGTTTAAATCTTGAGAAGCAGGGCACAAGCCCTCGAGTTGTAGAGTCCTAGGTGGGTATGCCGAGTCTGAACAGAGATCCAGCCCAAAGCCAAAACCCTCCAGGGCCTATACCAAACCTAACAAGCATGTAGCAGATGACAACAGACATACCTGCACTAGTGACAATTACATTATTTGTACACCATTCTACTACCCCACACCAATCCTTAAAAGAGCTTCTATTAAAAATAACAATAAAATTTAAGTGTATTAGTCTCAGACTATTGGCTTCCCAAAACCTCTCCAGAAGCTTGGAAACCCCTCCAGAAAAGTCAGTCTTTTCACAACTGCAGTTTTGTATGTTCTCTAGTTTTTCAAAGATTCTTCAGAGATTTTTCAAAGATTTCAAAGCCTTCAGAGGACTATCAGAGTGTTATGTTATAGTTTAATTAACTTAATTCCACAACTAACAGGGAAGGATGCTTGTATCTTAGAATAAAAATGCTGGTTTCACAGAATCAGTTTGGTTGGAAGAGACCTCTGGGATCATCACCTTTAACTTTTGCCCTAACACCACCATGTCAACTAGACTATGGCACTAAGTGCCATGTCCAGTCTTTTCTTAAAGACCTCCAGGGATGGTGACTCCACCACCTCCCTGGGCAGCCCATTCCAATGCCTAACAACCCCTTCAATGAAGAAATGCCTCCTAATTTCTAGCCTGAACTTCCCCTTCATTAGGGCTCAAAGATACTTACTTACTCCCAAGTTGATTTCAAGGCCTGGCAGACACAGAGAAATAAGATGCTACCTTCAGTCTTCCATGCCTTCCAAGCACAACAAATACACACAGCAAACAAACAAAAAAACCCCAATGTTATTCCACTGAATAGCCATATCATCCATCTTCGTGGCAGAAATAAATTTTAACTTGTATTACATGTTTTGAAGTATCTGAAATGCAAACTGCAAACCAAGCATGGTGCTTATTTTCAAATTTTCATTTTAAAAGGCTGGTTATGACAGCAAAACTTTTCACCGCTAACTCTATCATTCATTATGTGCAGTCACCACAATCATAATTGCAGGGAGTTGTTTTTTAGCACTAACAAGCAAGCGTATTTATTGGCGTATCAGAAATAGCTTATTTTTCATAGTTATAACCAGAAGGACTCCAAATGGAAGATGAGCATCACCAGGTGGGAGGCTGGGGATACAGAATAGAAACATGAAAACCAGCATTAAATTTTTTCTTTTTGTCAACTACCAATACAAACTGTTTACAAGAAAAACTCATCATCTTTCTATGTCTTTCCTCACTGTCACTGAATGTTGACCTGCATGTGCCCTCTCTTTCTTCCTCCATTCAGCTCCTACGCTTCCAGCTTTATATCAAGCAATCCAAGTGGCAGTATCAACAAGAAAAATATAGCAGTAGCGGTATTTTTCCACAAGAAGGACACAGGCAGTACCAAGGATGTACTGGTAGTTATAACAGAGTGGAGTAAGGCTGCTCTTAGCCAAGCTCTCCTGGGGTCCAAGGACAACAGGCCTTCAAGAGACACCAGCATATTCTTGCTTAATGGATGCTAGCATAATCCAAAATGTATTTAACCTCACAATTATCACCCAGATTTGCTAGATGGACCTAAAACCAGGACTGAATATCCGAGTCACCATAGTGGTTTACACCATAGTGTAAGTTCTTTCTGTGCACCAGGTTCAAAATAGTGCACTAGGTTCAAAACAGTCTGAAAATGATGACGCCTTTGGTGCATGTATCTCCCTTATGGCAGACAAACCGTACATTTGCTCCCACACATGTATACAGACAGGAAACTAAATATGCAATTACCCACTTTGCAAGTGTGACACATGTGCACACATCTTTGAGGACACACCCTTTCAAGATCCATCCTGTATTTCCCCAAATTTAATTCAGTTTCTTTCCTCCCACAGACACCCATCCTGCTTGCCAAATAAAATTCTGGAAAAAAACAAGAAATGAGTAGCATTGGTCACTCTGGCTGTTTGTGAACCAAAATGTTTTTTACTCAATTAGTGCTTTATGTAGGTTCATTTAAAAAAAAAAAAAAAAAAAAAAGCCCCAAAAAGATGGCAACAGGAAGAGAAAATAAAAGTCAATCCCTTTTTTTCTGGAAGTCAATTACTCAGAGAAGAAAAAAAAAATAATTGGAAAACAGTATTTAAGAAGAGGAAAACAAATCCAGTGAAGCAGCCCATTCAATGGTGATGTTTTATTTCTACTGCTTATTTTAGGCCATGTCAGTACTGCTGGAAAGTAGTAGAGATGAGTACATTGTTTCCCAAGTCTTATGAGTGCTAAATGGTAAAAAAATTAAAAAACATTACAAACAAGCTTCTCTTGATTATCTTCCAAAAGATACAGCAAGACTGAAGGAGGAGGGAAGCTACCTGTAGCCTAAAATTACAATAATATTAACTACTATACCAGACTATCAGACATTTTAGCTTTAAGTTACTGCAGTGACTGCCAGAGATAACAACTGACAGAAATACCAGTATCAGGCACACAGAATAATATATCAATTGCTGAAGCAACATCAAATTGAAAGAGCTGATTTTCAAAGTGTCCAAGGGCTGGGGCCCAAAAGCAGAGGATTAAAAGAAAAGAAGAAAAAGGCTGGGATGAAAGATTAATATTCACGGGAGGATTAGTACAATATTAGGAAAAAAAAATTTAAAAATAATCATAAGTGCAAGACAATGAGAATTTAAGCTTTTTTTTCCCCCTACACAGGGATCATTACAAAGAGTAACTCT
Source organism: Cariama cristata (assembly GCF_000690535.1). Lineage (NCBI taxonomy): Eukaryota > Metazoa > Chordata > Aves > Cariamiformes > Cariamidae > Cariama > Cariama cristata. Next base: position 4,492 of record NW_009593782.1, read on the forward strand.
TTTCTTCCCACCACCTTGGCTAATCTTGAGCGTTAAGCGACTTACATAGGACCCTCTCTGGGTAACCACCCCCTCTGAAGGTATGCAACAAGGCCAAGCCATCAGTGCCCTCAGGCCAAGGTTACACAAGCCTGGCTGTAGCTGGAGTCTACTCCCACCTCCCTGGGACTATTACCTGCAGGCAAGGACTCAATTACAGGACCAGCTGCTGAAGTGCCCAGCTCTTAGAAAATCTGAACCTCAGTGATACTCCTGTGCTGGTTCAAGTAAGTGTAAACAACAGCTGAGGTCATGCGGGAGAGGACAAACAACGCTGGGCTGAGCTTCTGCCCCTGCCAGGGTGCTGTGCCCCTGCCTGGCTCCCCGACGCATGCCACAAGCACCTCCAGTGAGCAGACAGGCCCCGATCATCCCCTCACAAGAAGTTCAGCAGCACTAAACTGTTTTATTTTGTTTTTCTTTGGAAAGGGCGTGCTCGGCCACTTCAGCTGAACAAGAAAGCTGAAATATTTAAAGTATCCAGCAATTAATTAACCCTAATTTTACCTACAGTGGACTCATACCAAGTCAAAATGCTACCGAGAGAGAAGTCCATCAAAAAGACCAAGCAAGTCTAAGCTAGGTTGCAAACAAGCATGGACATGAATCTCTGCTGCTGTAAGGGAACAGTTCTCAGTGCACAAACTATAGATTTACACACACACACAGATTTGCACCATGGGTTTACAAATACAGAGCTGCTGTCCCAGGGTACAGCTCACATCTTGAAGTGATCCTGCTAATGGCCAGCCTCAAACTCTACCATCAACCATCAAGTGACGTGTGCTCTTTCAGATTACTGTAATTCAGTTTACGATAACAGTCTCAGGAGCAGAGACTGTAAGGTTGATGACTGTCTTCTAAACAGAGACTAGACTGCAGTGCAAGAGCATGGGATCCTTCAAAATGAAGGATCCCATGAACTGCCGTATCTTAGCAAGCAATGGCAATACAACACTAGATTCTGGTCTGCAGGGACTATTTGTGGAATATGAGAAAAAATAAACACCAAACTTCTTAAATCCATAACTTCCAGGGCTTGCATTCTAAAGAAGGCCTAGACTCCAGGACCTGTGGAGGTACAGGTACTTTAACCTCCAGACAGACCTCCCATACTGAAACTCCAGAGAAATGCAGGCATAACCCTCAGTTCAGTGTTGCATCCTGGATATCGTGTGATCTTCACAGACCAACTATCAAACCCACAATCTAAAGAAGCCTAAGCCCCAAATAGCTATGATCACCTGTTGAACTTGATAACCTTCTCTCAAGCTTTTGTATCTTCATATACACATACATAAGCAAACACAGTGAATCTATGTAATTAACTTGTACCCTATGCAGCTTTTTTTTTTTCTAAATTTTACTGCTCATTATTCACCATGCACATATCAATACAAATGAAGCAATAACTTTACCTGCACAAGAGGAAGTGGGTTACCATTTGCCACGAGCAAGCATCCCCACTATCAGAGTCCTAATAGTCTCAAACAAACATTTTCATTGCTTACCCACAAAGTCAGATTTTGGAGCACATTGAGGACTGGCTGCTGCCTTGGAACCAGGGCACCATTGGCTCCCCAGGGCCATCCCACAGCCCAAGCCACACAGCCTGGGGAGCAGCCCTAGCTCTAGGCTTCAGTCACCTCCCTTGGGATGGGTCAAGCCTAGGCCAGGACATCAGACCACAGGCAAGGAACAATAGTGTCCATAGCCAGGCAGGACTATAACAGACTCCTGTAGAGCTCCTCAGGCAGAACTGAGTGTCTGGGCTGAGCTGAAATGGAGCTGCTGGGCCGTGGGCAGAGAGTGGCCCCAGGTGAGGCTGGTCAAGGCCATTAGGGCCTGTCAGTGCCCCCAGGGTCCCAGTAAGGACTGTTTGTATGAGACAAAACAAACCTTTTGTATAAGGGAATCATAATCCTACAGCCTGGGGCCTTTTTCAGAGGTTAAAAGCACTGAACATAAATGCCGTTTTCAAAGCTCCTTTTGAGCTTCTGGGAAAAAGTTAGTAAGAGCCTTTTCTTCTCTCTCTTCTAATTTCAAGGAAAATGCCAAGATGACAACATTAAACTTACATGGAAATTACTGTCAGAGAAGGATACATTGGTCATTAAACATGACCCTGGATGGATACATTTCAAACACCTTGGTTTTCACCAGATGGCATAAAGACTGGAGAAGCACCTACTCCCCTTGTAGTGCTCGTTAGGAACCGGTCTGTTCCTGAGAATTAACACCTTTATGCCAAGTTTCGGTGCTTTACCAGGGAGGTTACAGAAGCCTTACCCCAATTTCAGGAGTCTAAGCATACTTAGTAGTTCCCTTTCATCAAGATACTAAAGCAAATTACTGGTTCTCCTTTTTGTCTATCAAATATGTATTTAGCACTAGTTTTTTTCAGCTGTAAGATGTTGACTAGCCTATACTTATCTTTCCAAAGAAAAACCTCCTTCAGGCAGCTCAAAATCTGGAAGTTTAGGATATGCCAGAGGAAGACAGAAATCACAGCTTCTAAGTATTATGCCACATTAGCTGTAAGGAAAAGAGAATCATTACGGCTATTTTGTATGGACCAGCTGGAAAGGCAGCAGCCACAGCATTCGCTACCACATGGCTATTTCAGGACTGCAGATGCTCTGCTCTACCAGCCTCAAGAACCAGCTACAAAAAGGGATCCCTAGGAAAGCATTTTCTTTCTCTTCCCAGTGAGAAACCTTGTAACACAGAGACTTAGGAGCAACCAGAAAGTTAGCTGTGATGTTCCGCATAAGAAACTGTTTTCCCTAAACTTCAAAGGACTCAGGGTTTATACTACACCAGAAACTGGACAGTACTTTTACAGAGTTTGGCATTTTAAACAGAAAGCAGTGGGGCAGATTTTCTGTAAGAAAGAGTTAAAGAGCACTGACCCAGCCTAAACACAGTGCACTAAAAGGCCCAGGTGACATGATGGTTATGGCTGTAAAAAGCTGCAGCCATGTGGTAGAAGGGTAAAGGAAAAACATTTAAACGGTTAATTTTTCCTTTCCTGATTGCTAGGGAGGATGGGAAGGGCAGTAAAGAAGTCTCCCCTGGATTATAAAAGACTACTGTGTTACTTTGTTATGCAGAAGGTATGGAGATACTGTGAGAGAACTTGAAACCAACTATCTTATTAAAAATGAGGGATTTGGTGGGTTATGGTAGTTCCAATGCTCTATGTGGAGTGGGAAAATGAAGGAATAAGAGTAGAAAAAAAGGTAGCAATGAGTGTGTACTTAAAGTGCCTAAAAAGTGGGGAAGAGAGGAGGGGAAAGAAATCTCTGGCAGCTTGACTAGAAGGCAATTCCCACCATGTACCTCTCTCCTTGAAGGATGGTGGCACCACTCTAGCAGGATTAGCTCCACGAGTCTAACCTTCTCTTTGCTCTATGGTACCTTTTACTGAGACCAATCAAAAATTTGCTTTTCAACACTTTGGCACTGTCTGTGACAGCTCATGAGCACAAAAATGCAACCCCTACACTGATTATTTCATTCACTTGATCACCTGAGGGCACAACAACGTTACTTACTGGGTTTGAGAATGACAGCCCAACAAGCAATCTAAACTTAAAGAAAACTGGCTCATTACTTTATTTTACCTGTGCTGGAATTTAGGTAGTTTTGCATATTAGTTTTGTTAACTATATTTTTATATTTATAATTTTATATTTATAATTTTGTTAGTTATTATTTTTCGTACTCAGAGCTTATAAAAAGTAACATTTGTTTTTGTGGCACAGGTTTTTTCTGCTTGCTGAAAATTGCAATGAAAAATGAGTTAAGCATTTTTTAAAGGGAAAAAGAATAAAATACTAGCCATATATTTATGATCCTTAGCTGCAAGACCCAGATTAACTTCAGCAGCAATTTAATCTATTTAATTTGAACTCACATGTCCGACATGCTACATAAATACTCTGTCTCCCCTCTGTGACAGGACTGGAGTGTCTAATATCTTATTCCCTATTGAAGATGTGAAAATCTTCATGGACTGCATTTGTCCGTGAAATATGTCCTTTACACACGTAACAAGTTTCTCTGGAAACAAAAATAATCTGACAAATTCCTTGACCATCTGATGAATGCTGAGGCATATTTTATGTACATTGTTTTTATCTTAATGACAAGCTAAAAAGATTAGTTTTCCCCTGTGTTGCTGAGCCAGTGGGCTGTAGACTACATCTACTGCTGCAGTCTCTGAGGAAGAGTACTTACAGCAGTGGGACGAACTTTGAAGCTAAATATTCACTATTCAGGCAATAGATTGTCTGACATTTAAAATCACAGCTGCTACTGAATACACCTAAGGTGCTGGATAGGGGACCAGTATTCACATACGGATGCCCCTATACAGCAGGTTGCATAAATTTAACTTAGAACCTCACCAAAAGCTTTTATTTCTTAGTAAGCCTAAGTAAGCTTACTGTGTCTGTAACACAAATAAGCTGCATTCAAATATTTGAAGGCACATGAGAAAATGTGATGTTTTGGAAGGACTTCTTAACTGATACTCTCTGATCACCTGTTTCTCAGGGTTCTGGTAATGAAGCTGTGTATGTGTATATATATATATCTGTATGTATGTGCAGATATATACACACAGACTTACACAGAATGAGGTGGACTGAAAGCACAGGAATGGGCCATCTAATTGAAGGCAATCCTAAGCGCGTACTTGCATGCCTTGCCTACTGCAAAGCAGTGGGTATTGCTTGGATTACTGAAAGAACAAAATAATTATCTGTACATCTGCTGTAATGATTTGCTTTGAAGGCTGTATTTTAAATCAAAAGGGGAGTTGGCAGGGACAGAGAACAGTGGATTATACCACTTGTTACTTTTCCAGCAGGAAGTCAACTCAAAATACCTTGTACATCTGCTAACTCAGCAGCAGATGTGCCAAATCATTGGTTAGGTTTACTGCTGGTTGCTCGTACCTGGGGTCTCTAATTCATGTCACCTGCTTTAGGAAAGACCACCTGATAACACAAGGTTAAGGTGCAGGGGCCTCTCAGAAGACAGGGACAGTCACACCGGCTAAACCTGGACCTGTCCCAGTGCCTGCCCGTGACAGTGGTCAAAAAGCACTCACCGAGGGAAAAGTGTACAACTAGGGCACGGGGGGAGCGATCGTTACCTATAACACACACTCAGCCTCTAATGGCTCTCAGTGCAAACACTCTTCCTGAGCAAGAGACTACTGTAATATTTAATAACAGAGGATAGACTTCTCTTCCACAAATTTGTCCAGTCTCCCCTTGAACCTCTGTAAAACATCTAGGATCAATAACATCCTGTGGCAGGGATTTCTACTGCTTAATAAGCAGTTTTAAAACTGAGTGCTGCCAGTTTCATCCAATGTCCCCTACTTCTGCACCACAGGGGTCACTAAGCAATGAAAACCCACTCACATTGTCTGTGACACTAGAAATATTACGTGAGGTTTAATTCCCACAAGCTCTCTCTCTTCCAGCCTGAAGAGCTGAAGTCTATTGTATGACTTCTCATGAAGAAGTCATTCCATACCTATGACCCTTTTTCCTTCAGTTTTATTACCCCTTTTGGAGGTAGGCTTGGGGGAGGACTAAGTGGAAAAGAGGAGTACAGGGGGAGAAGCAATACCATAACCATACATAAGGAAGTGGAAGAGGCT
>NW_009593783.1:0-2195 GCF_000690535.1 Cariama cristata
ATTAATTCTATCCCAGCCAAAACCAGGACGTATTTCTTTTTAACATCTTTACCAATGACCTGGAGGATGCAAAAGTGTATACTTTCCTGAAGTTTGCAGACGACACCAAATTGGGAGGCAGGGCTGCCTTTCCGAGGGGCCTAGATGGACAGGCTACAGGAATGGGCCCGAAGGAATCTCACGAAATTTAATAATGGCAAATGCAGAGTCCTGTACCCAGGAAAGAGGAACCCCTGGCAACAATGCAGGCTGGGATTGACTGGCTGGGGTGCAGTTCTGCAGAAACGGACCTGGGGGCCCTGGTGAGACAGCAAGCTGAATGCAAGCCAGCACTGTATTGTGGCAGAGAAGGTGGACAACAGCAACCTGGGCTTTATGAAAAGAAGCAGAGCCAGTAGATTGTGGGAAGTGTTTATTCCCTTTACTCAGCATTTATTAGACCACATCTAGAATACTGTTTTGCACCCTGGAATTCAACACCTGAAATTCAAAGTCTTAAAAGGATTCTAACCCTCTAAGTACAGAATTAATCTATTCAGTGACAACGTCAATTTTATTTTTCTTTTTAGGATACAGAGATAACTGCAATATATGATGTTGCATTTACAGGGTTTCATTATGCTTGTATAAGGCACCTTCTCCCCTTGGCCCCACAGTTTTGTTTGGAGTTAATCTTCCATACATTGATAGAATAATCTGAGAGATTTAATAAGGTAATAGACAGAAGAATTATTACAGTGCTAGGTTGAATAATAGGTTTTGAACTTGCTTAAGTCAAAGGAGACATATAGAGAGCACAATCTTCAAATCGTGCAGCATCCCAATAGAACTTGAAGCCTGTCACAGACTGAAAACTGTCACACAAAGCTCCCCTGCTCAAACCCAAACAGTAAAAACACTAAAAGGATGTATTTTGTTCGCATGCAGAAACTGTATACTTTTCTTTGACAACATATGGAATGGCGACTACTATGGCATAATTGTCTTTGATGTACTTAAATAAACAGTAAGTGGTATAGAGGTCAATTCTTAACACTATTACTTCATGTAAGAAAACTGTAGAGAATTCAACAGTATTTTTGATTGCAACAGTATAATATTCCATAAATAGGGAATTTGGTGTGCTATGATAGTAATCTCTACCCTAACACCAAAGTTACTGGAAGAGGAAAAAAAAAAAAAAAGGCTATCATATCAAGAAGTCTGTTTTCTGGAATGAAAGGAGACTAGGTCACGAAGCATACAAGTTCCCAATATACTTGAACTACTTGGACAGAATTTAAGCCCATGATTGATATTTACTTTGAAAGGAGTACTAAAGGTCCTGTTAGTTACTCTAACTTCTGTAATGTCAAGCTCCTTTCCTAGGAGTATAGGCCAGTTGGTGGAAAACTTTTCCATCATTAGTACTGATGTTTGTATACAAAAAAATTCATTTTTTGCTTTCAACAGATTTTGTTGCCTACCTTGCAAAGAGAAATGAAAATATTCCTGGTTAGTGATAATTCTGCTCCTATATTCCTTAACCCACAGATTTACTTTTCTAGTTTCTGATTCTTCAGAAAGAAGCAAAAGCTTCTTCCCAAGAACTCCCACATCACAGAGTCACAGAATTGATGGGGTTGGAAGAGACCTCTGGGATCATGGAGTCCAACCTTTGCCCTAACACCACCATGTCAGCTAGACCATGGCACTAAGTGCCACGTCCAGTCTTTGCTTAAACACCTCCAGGGATGGGGACTCCACCACGTCCCTGGGCAGCCCATCCCAATGCCTAACGACCCTTTCTGTGAAGAAATGCCTCCTCATTTCTCGCCTGAACTTCCCCTGTCACAGTTTCAGACTATGCCCTCTTGTCCTGTCACTGGTTGCCTGGGAGAAGAGACTGACCCCCACCTTACTACAACCTCCTTTCAGGTAGTTGTAGGGAGCGATAAGGTCTCCCCTCAGCCTCCTCTTCTCCAGGCTAAACAACCCCAGCTCCCTCAGCTGCTCTTCATCAGACTCGTGCTCCAGGCCCTTCACCACCTTCATTGCCCTTCTCTGGACTCACTCCAGCACCTCAATGTCTTTCTTGAAGTGCAGGACCCAGAACTGGACCCAGTACTCGAGGTGAGGCCTCACCAGTGCCAAGTACAGTGAGACGATCACTGCCCTGGTCCTGTCGGCCACACTATTTCTGATACAAGCCAAGA